>NC_134353.1:925184922-925294922 GCF_048569485.1 Anomaloglossus baeobatrachus | reverse complement strand
ACCCAGAACATGTACAGCGCCCTACACAAACACTTGGTAACTACACACAACAACATCTATATATATATATATATATATATATCTATAACAAAAATCATACATTAACTACACAATACGTAAATTCTAGAATACCCGATGCGTAGAATCGGGCCACCTTCTAGTATACATAATAAAGGAGGACAGTGTATGTACAGTATGTATAGTAAGAGTCGACTATACATAATAGGGGGACACTTAATGTAATAAAGGATTAGAATATATATATATATATAATAGAGGGGACATTTTATGTAATAAAGAATGACACTTTACATAATGCAGGGAACACTGTATGAAATATAATAGGAGGATGGCAATATACATAATAGTAAGAACACTGTATGTAATAAGGAATTACACTATACATAATGAAGGAGGACACTGTACGTAATAAACACTATATATAATATAGTGCAGTCAGGGAGTGTCACAGGCGACCATGGGACGTGGTGAGCTCTTCCTCAATAGAAATCTTCAAGCAGAAACAGGATATACATACAGCTGGGATGATTTAGGAAAGCCTACACTCGCAGGGGGTTGGACCCTATGGCCCTTGAGGTTCCTTCCAACTCTACTATTCTATGATTCTATGATTCTAATAAGGGAGGTGACTGTATAGAAAAAAGGATAACTCTATACATAAAAAGAGGCCACTGTATGTAATAAAGGACATCACTACGTAATAAGGGAGGACACTGCATGTAAGAAAGGATTACACTATAATAATGGGTGGCACTGGCACTATATAAAAATGGGCAACATAAAGTTAACTATATGTAAGGGTGGCACTATAAATAAGGTTTTTACGTTTTTTTGTACTTATACGGTATATGGTAGGCACATATACATTAGTTATTGCTGAGAGTTATTCCAGAAAGATGATTGTTATTGCCCCCATCCTCTGCAGGGATTACACCACTGAGCAAAGCAAGTGGCCAGAATAAGATATAGGAGATAGAAGTGACACCGCATAAAGTGAGTACGTCAGGCTGAGGTGTAGCAGTAGTGAGGTATATGAAGGCTCGCCTTTCTTTATGTGGTTTGATGATCACAGCTGCTGGACAGAGAAGGGTCCCCACTGAAAAATAGGGGACTTCTGCCTCTCTCTCACTTTTGGCAGAAATATTGTGGTCAGGAGGGGTTGAATAGACCCCACTCCTGTACATGACCATTTAACCTCTTAGTTGCCACTGTCCATTTTTATATCAACATTTCGGAGTTTAGAAATGGAAGCTGCTTCAGATGTCAATTTTATCAGGAATCCCCGTAGTACCGATGGCTTGTCATCGAAAAAAAGGGGCTACCGAAATCCTTGCTCCTATCTCTACGAAGCCCAGTACATTGACTTTACGCATAGGGGATAAAGCGATCAAGTCTCCTAAAAGAACCAATAATAATGTAAAACATATTAAAAAAATATTTAAAAAATCTCACTAATAAACCATCGAATTACCATCTTTTCCTAGAATGAAAATTGCAAAATTTTAAAAATTAGCACATATGACTGAACTAAAAAAAAATTAAAATATTCATCCCAATTAGTAAATGTTAAAACAATGAGAAAAAAAAGGCAAATTCTTTTTTTTAAGGCATGAAAAAGATCAAAAATATTTAATCACCAGAAAATTAAATAAATTAAAAACTATAGATTGCCAACCCAAAAAAGTATTATATAAGAAGTGTAAATAAATTTGAAGCCTCCTGATAAAGTCCAGAAATAATTTATTAAAAATCATTATCTACATAAATGTCAGTAACCCATCATCATAGTCCATGTAAACATTACGCAGAAAGGTCCACCTTCTGGCAGAGGAACGTCTAAAGAAAAAAGTCTCATCTTAAAACGGAGTTTCATCCTGGCCATCATCTGCAAAAAAAGCCCTGTCTGGCAATGGCAAATAATGGCCGTCCAAGCAGGAGGATGCATGGACAGATCTAATCTACTAGGGCGGCCCCGAGGTGAGGACTCCCCTCTATAGAGTCCACATGCCGTAAACATCCACTTGGACAAGAGCGGCCTTTATGAGACACCCCCTTTAAGCGTTCCCATTAGATCCACTCATTTCATTGGGTGCAGTCTTCTTCCTCCGTATACTGCGTCCGGTTGAGATGAGATCGCCATAACCTCTCTGATGGGAGAATGCATACGCAGAGCGTCGCATAGTTGAAGCACGTCGGATCGGGCTCACCTCTTCTTCCATTGGTTCTTTCTCTATGTATTTCTCTGGATTTTTTTGCACCTTAGAAGGAGAAAAAACACATCACATGAGACAACAATAATCAAGCAGTTACAGTCCATATTATACTGTACTCCAGAGCAGCAATCACAATTCTGCAGACTTCAGAGCTGAATTCATGGATTTGCGATTTGCATTGTGGGAAATGTAGTCATTACATCAAGTTTTAGTGACTACTTGTCAACATTTAGTAGCATTTCAGCGTGCAACTGTCACTTTATTTGTTATAACACATCACATGTTCACACCTGCATGTTGGTAGGTGCCATCAGTCTTTTTACTCAGATTATGGCTTTATGCCGTCTAATTGAGCACTTCTTCTCATCAGCCTTAGGCAATTTTAATCCTTATTAGCAGGTTCCTATCCATGCATAAATTGGAAGGCTTTTAACCCAAAGAGAGGCATTAGAGTAGATAGAGATCCGCCTTGACGTTGGCTGTTGGGCTCACATAAAACTGACCTTTTCTTATATGTTAAGTGCCTCAATTTTTATATGCATTTTCTTAGCAGTAATGCATGTTCATATTTATAGACAGTGGTGTAACTAGAGTCTGCGGGGCTCCAATGCAAAATTTGAGCCTGGGCCCCACCCCCATTTCCTGGTAAATATGTCCCCCATCCTGGTATATGTCCCCTTCATGTTCCCATTCTGGTATATGTCCCCATCATGGCCCCATTCTGGTGTATGACACCATCATGCCTATATCTTGCTGTAAATGGTTCAATCCTGGCATATACTGTATGTCCCCATCATGACCCCATCCTGTTATATAAGTTTTCATCATGGCCCCATCCTGGTATATATGTCCCCATCATGGCCCCATCCTGGTGTATGACCCAATCATGGCTATATCCTGGTATATATATAGCCTCATCCTGGTATATGTGTCCCTATCATGGGTCCATCCTGGTATATGTCCCCATCATGGCTTCATCTTGGTAAATGTCCCCACCATGGCCCCATCCTTGTATTTGTCCCCATCATGGCCCCATCCTGGTATATGTCCCCATCATGGCCCCATTCTGGTGTATGACCCCATCATGGCTATATCCTGGTATTTATGTCCCTAGGTCACATCCTGATATGTATGTCCTCTTCATAGTCCCATCCTGGCATTTATGTCCCCATCACGGCCCTGTCCTGGTATATGTCCCCACCAAGGCCCCATTCTGGTGTATGACCCCCATCATGGCTATATCCTGGTATTTATGTCCCTAGGTCACATCCTGGTATGTATGTCCTCTTCATAGTCCCATCCTGGCATTTATGTCCCCATCACGGCCCTGTCCTGGCATATGACCACATCCTGGTACATATCATCCCTCGTCACATCTCACACAGTACAAAAAATAATTATACTCACCTTCCCTCCACTCCTCTGGTGTCCTCCTCCAATGCTGTCATGCTGGCAACTGACATCAGCGTGTAAGCAACTCAGCGCTTGACATCACTGTCATGCGCGCCCACTTACACAGCCATCAGCTTTCGGCATATTTGCTGCTCCACAAGCCTGGGATTATGGGGGTGGAGAGCAATGAATATTCATATTCTTTTATAGCAGCACACGTGATCACCCAGCTGCTGAAGGGAGACGGCTTCTGGGTGGTCACGTGTGCTGCTATTAAAGAACATGAATATTCACTGCTCCCCACGCCCATAATCCCTCCCAACTCTCCGCACCGGCTTCAGTTCAAAGAGGTGGGCGGGATTAGGGGCGTGGGTAGCAGTGAATATTCATATCCTTAATTGGCGGCTGGCACATGGCAGTGCAGGGACCTGAATGGTCTCTATGCTGCAATGCACTTCAATGGGATGTGCGTACTTGGATGCATATATCAGTGAAACAAATGCTGAGGTTGGCGGACCACCTGTACCCCCGGGCCCGCCAACCCAAATGGATTGTGACAGTGATCGTTACGCCCCTGTTCATATACTCATTGTTAACATATCTTAGCATTTCAGAGTGCAGCTGTTTCCTTATTTATTATAATATATCTCATGCTCAGTATGCACCTGTTCACACTTGCGTGTTAGGAAGTGCCATCAGTCTTTTTACTTAACTACAGCAAATACTGACATGAGGCAAGTAACTTTCTGCTTACCTTATATCAGCTTAGCTAAGCTATTGGGCCATTTAAAAATGTAAAAATATAAAACCAGCAGAATTGTGAATTCAGCTCTGGAGTATAATAAAAGCTGTAAGTAATGACAGGTATTTAGGATATAGCTCAATATTTTTGGCAGATTATATGTATCCAAATATGATAAAACTGTGTCTATTGGAAATTGTGGCCTTTACTAGACAAAACCTAAATAAAATACTTGTAATTTATGTGAATTTATCAACAAATTTGCATTAATTAATAGTGCAAGCCGATATAAGAAACTTTGTTATAGATCTTATTAGAGAAATATGCTTCTTTCCCCACTTATGAGCTGTGTGGGGGATCTTGCTGCATGTAGGAGGCTGTGTGGGGGCTCCTGCTGCATGTAGGATGCTGTGTGGGGGATCCTGCTGCATGTAGGAGGCTGTGTGGGGGATCCTGCTGTGTATAGGAGGCTGTGTGGGAGCTCCTGCTGCGTGTAGGAGGCTGTGTGGGAGCTCCTGCTGTGTATAGGAGGCTGTGTGGGGGCTCCTGCTGTGTATAGGAGGCTGTGTGGGGGCTCCTGCTGTGTATAGGAGGCTGTGTGGGGGCTCCTGCTGCGTGTAGGAGGCTGTGTGGGGGATCCTGCTGCGTGTAGGAGACTGTGTGGGGGATCCTGCTGTGTATAGGAGGCTGTGTGGGAGCTCCTGCTGCGTGTAGGATGCTGTGTGGGGGATCCTGCTGCGTGTAGGAGGCTGTGTGGGAGCTCCTGCTGTGTATAAGAGGCTGTGTGGGAGCTCCTGCTGTGTATAAGAGGCTGTGTGGGGGATCCTGCTGTGTTTAGGAGGCTGTGTGGGGGCTCCTGCTGCGTATAGGAGGCTGTGTGGGGGCTCCTGCTGCATGTAGGAGGCTGTGTGGGTGATCCTGAGGCGTGTAGGAGGCTGTGTGGGGGATCCTGCTGTGTTTAGGAGGCTGTGTGGGGGCTCCTGCTGCGTGTAGGAGGCTGTGTGGGGGCTCCTGCTGTGTATAGGAGGCTGTGTGGGGGATCCTGCTGCATGTAGGAGGCTGTGTGGGCGATCCTGCTGAGTGTAGGAGGCTGTGTGGGGGATCCTGCTGCGTGTAGGAGGCTGTGTGGGGGCTCCTGCTGCGTGTAGGAGGCTGTGTGGGGGCTCCTGCTGCGTGTAGGAGGCTGTGTGGGTGCTCCTGCTGCGTGTAGGAGGCTGTGTGGGGGATCCTGCTGCGTGTAGGAGACTGTGTGGGGGATCCTGCTGCATGTAGGAGGCTGTGTGGGGGATCCTGCTGCATGTAGGAGGCTGTGTGGGGGATCCTGCTGTGTATAGGAGGCTGTGTGGGAGCTCCTGCTGCGTGTAGGAGGCTGTGTGGGAGCTCCTGCTGTGTATAGGAGGCTGTGTGGGGGCTCCTGCTGTGTATAGGAGGCTGTGTGGGGGCTCCTGCTGTGTATAGGAGGCTGTGTGGGGGCTCCTGCTGCGTGTAGGAGGCTGTGTGGGGGATCCTGCTGCGTGTAGGAGACTGTGTGGGGGATCCTGCTGTGTATAGGAGGCTGTGTGGGAGCTCCTGCTGCGTGTAGGATGCTGTGTGGGGGATCCTGCTGCGTGTAGGAGGCTGTGTGGGAGCTCCTTCTGTGTATAAGAGGCTGTGTGGGGGCTCCTGCTGTGTATAGGAGGCTGTGTGGGGGCTCCTGCTGTGTATAGGAGGCTGTGTGGGGGCTCCTGCTGCGTGTAGGAGGCTGTGTGGGGGATCCTGCTGCGTGTAGGAGACTGTGTGGGGGATCCTGTTGTGTATAGGAGGCTGTGTGGGAGCTCCTGCTGCGTGTAGGAGGCTGTGTGGGGGATCCTGCTGCGTATAGGAGGCTGTGTGGGAGCTCCTGCTGCGTGTAGGAGGCTGTGTGGGGGCTCCTGCTGCGTGTAGGAGGCTGTGTGGGGGCTCCTGCTGCGTATAGGAGGCTGTGTGGGGGATCCTGCTGCGTGTAGGAGGCTGTGTGGGGGATCCTGCTGAGTGTAGGAGGCTGTGTGGGGGATCCTGCTGCGTGTAGGAGGCTGTGTGGGGGCTCCTGCTGCGTGTAGGAGGCTGTGTGGGGGCTCCTGCTGCGTGTAGGAGGCTGTGTGGGTGCTCCTGCTGCGTGTAGGAGGCTGTGTGGGGGCTCCTGCTGCGTGTAGGAGGCTGTGTGGGGGCTCCTGCTGCGTGTAGGAGGCTGTGTGGGGGATCCTGCTGCGTGTAGGAGGCTGGGTGGGGGCTCCTGCTGCGTATAGGAGGCTGTGTGGGGGCTCCTGCTGCATGTAGGAGGCTGTGTGGGTGATCCTGAGGCGTGTAGGAGGCTGTGTGGGGGATCCTGCTGTGTTTAGGAGGCTGTGTGGGGGCTCCTGCTGCGTGTAGGAGGCTGTGTGGGGGCTCCTGCTGTGTATAGGAGGCTGTGTGGGGGATCCTGCTGCGTGTAGGAGGCTGTGTGGGGGATCCTGCTGAGTGTAGGAGGCTGTGTGGGGGATCCTGCTGCGTGTAGGAGGCTGTGTGGGGGCTCCTGCTGCGTGTAGGAGGCTGTGTGGGGGCTCCTGCTGCGTGTAGGAGGCTGTGTGGGTGCTCCTGCTGCGTGTAGGAGGCTGTGTGGGGGCTCCTGCTGCGTGTAGGAGGCTGTGTGGGGGCTCCTGCTGCGTGTAGGAGGCTGTGTGGGGGATCCTGCTGCGTGTAGGAGGCTGGGTGGGGGCTCCTGCTGCGTATAGGAGGCTGTGTGGGGGCTCCTGCTGCATGTAGGAGGCTGTGTGGGTGATCCTGAGGCGTGTAGGAGGCTGTGTGGGGGATCCTGCTGTGTTTAGGAGGCTGTGTGGGGGCTCCTGCTGCATGTAGGAGGCTGTGTGGGGGCTCCTGCTGTGTATAGGAGGCTGTGTGGGGGCTCCTGCTGCGTGTAGGAGGCTGTGTGAGGGATCCTGCTGTGTATAGGAGGCTGTGTGGGGGCTCCTGCTGCATGTAGGAGGCTGTGTGGGTGATCCTGAGGCGTGTAGGAGGCTGTGTGGGGGATCCTGCTGTGTTTAGGAGGCTGTGTGGGGGCTCCTGCTGCGTGTAGGAGGCTGTGTGGGGGCTCCTGCTGCATGTAGGAGGCTGTGTGGGTGATCCTGAGGCGTGTAGGAGGCTGTGTGGGGGATCCTGCTGTGTTTAGGAGGCTGTGTGGGGGCTCCTGCTGCGTATAGGAGGCTGTGTGGGGGCTCCTGCTGCATGTAGGAGGCTGTGTGGGTGATCCTGAGGCGTGTAGGAGGCTGTGTGGGGGATCCTGCTGTGTTTAGGAGGCTGTGTGGGGGCTCCTGCTGCGTGTAGGAGGCTGTGTGGGGGCTCCTGC
This sequence comes from Anomaloglossus baeobatrachus, assembly GCF_048569485.1. Classification (NCBI taxonomy): domain Eukaryota; kingdom Metazoa; phylum Chordata; class Amphibia; order Anura; family Aromobatidae; genus Anomaloglossus; species Anomaloglossus baeobatrachus. The sequence continues at coordinate 925,287,214 of NC_134353.1, read as the reverse complement.
TGTGTATAGGAGGCTGTGTGGGGGATCCTGCTGCATGTAGGAGGCTGTGTGGGGGATCCTGCTGAGTGTAGGAGGCTGTGTGGGGGATCCTGCTGCGTGTAGGAGGCTGTGTGGGGGCTCCTGCTGCGTGTAGGAGGCTGTGTGGGGGCTCCTGCTGCGTGTAGGAGGCTGTGTGGGTGCTCCTGCTGCGTGTAGGAGGCTGTGTGGGGGCTCCTGCTGCGTGTAGGAGGCTGTGTGGGGGCTCCTGCTGCGTGTAGGAGGCTGTGTGGGGGATCCTGCTGCGTGTAGGAGGCTGGGTGGGGGCTCCTGCTGCGTATAGGAGGCTGTGTGGGGGCTCCTGCTGCATGTAGGAGGCTGTGTGGGTGATCCTGAGGCGTGTAGGAGGCTGTGTGGGGGCTCCTGCTGCGTGTAGGAGGCTGTGTGGGGGGCTCCTGCTGCGTGTAGGAGGCTGTGTGGGGGCTCCTGCTGCGTGTAGGAGGCTGTGTGGGGGATCCTGCTGCGTGTAGGAGGCTGGGTGGGGGCTCCTGCTGCGTATAGGAGGCTGTGTGGGGGCTCCTGCTGCATGTAGGAGGCTGTGTGGGTGATCCTGAGGCGTGTAGGAGGCTGTGTGGGGGATCCTGCTGTGTTTAGTAGGCTGTGTGGGGGCTCCTGCTGCATGTAGGAGGCTGTGTGGGGGCTCCTGCTGTGTATAGGAGGCTGTGTGGGGGCTCCTGCTGCATGTAGGAGGCTGTGTGAGGGATCCTGCTGTGTATAGGAGGCTGTGTGGGGGCTCCTGCTGTGTATAGGAGGCTGTGTGGGGGCTCCTGCTGTGTATAGGAGGCTGTGTGGGGGCTCCTGCTGCGTGTAGGAGGCTGTGTGGGGGATCCTGCTCCGTGTTGTAGGCTGTGTGGGGGCTCCTGCTGCATGTAGGAGGCTGTGTGGGGGATCCTGCTGTGTATAGGAGGCTGTGTGGGGGATCCTGCTGCGTGTAGGAGGCTGTGTGGGGGCTCCTGCTGCGTGTAGGAGGCTGTGTGGGGGCTCCTGCTGCGTGTAGGAGGCTGTGTGGGGGATCCTGCTGCGTATAGGAGGCTGTGTGGGGGCTCCTGCTGCGTGTAGGAGGCTGTGTAGGGGATCCTGCTGCATGTAGGAGGCTGTGTGGGGGCTCCTGCTGCATGTAGGAGGCTGTGTGGGGGATCCTGCTGCATGTAGGAGGCTGTGTGGGAGCTCCTGCTGCGTATAGGAGGCTGTGTGGGGGATCCTGCTGCGTGTAGGAGGCTGTGTGGGGGATCCTGCTGAGTGTAGGAGGCTGTGTGGGGGATCCTGCTGCGTGTAGGAGGCTGTGTGGGGGCTCCTGCTGCGTGTAGGAGGCTGTGTGGGGGCTCCTGCTGCGTGTAGGAGGCTGTGTGGGTGCTCCTGCTGCGTGTAGGAGGCTGTGTGGGGGCTCCTGCTGCGTGTAGGAGGCTGTGTGGGGGCTCCTGCTGCGTGTAGGAGGCTGTGTGGGAGATCCTGCTACGTGTAGGAGGCTGGGTGGGGGCTCCTGCTGCGTATAGGAGGCTGTGTGGGGGCTCCTGCTGCATGTAGGAGGCTGTGTGGGTGATCCTGCTGCGTGTAGGAGGCTGTGTGGGGGATCCTGCTGTGTATAGGAGGCTGTGTGGGGGCTCCTGCTGCGTGTAGGAGGCTGTGTGGGGGCTCCTGCTGTGTATAGGAGGCTGTGTGGGGGCTCCTGCTGCGTGTAGGAGGCTGTGTGAGGGATCCTGCTGTGTATAGGAGGCTGTGTGGGGGCTCCTGCTGTGTATAGGAGGCTGTGTGGGGGCTCCTGCTGCGTGTAGGAGGCTGTGTGGGGGATCCTGCTGCGTGTAGGAGACTGTGTGGGGGATCCTGCTGTGTATAGGAGGCTGTGTGGGAGCTCCTGCTGCGTGTATGAGGCTGTGTGGGAGCTCCTGCTGCGTGTAGGAGGCTGTGTGGGGGATCCTGCTGCGTGTAGGAGGCTGTGTGGGGGCTCCTGCTGCGTGTAGGAGGCTGTGTGGGGGCTCCTGCTGCGTATAGGAGGCTGTGTGGGGGATCCTGCTGCGTGTAGGAGGCTGTGTGGGGGATCCTGCTGAGTGTAGGAGGCTGTGTGGGGGATCCTGCTGCGTGTAGGAGGCTGTGTGGGAGCTCCTGCTGCGTGTAGGAGGCTGTGTGGGGGATCCTGCTGCGTGTAGGAGGCTGTGTGGGAGCTCCTGCTGCGTGTAGGAGGCTGTGTGGGGGATCCTGCTGTGTATAGGAGGCTGTGTGGGAGCTCCTGCTGCGTGTAGGAGGCTGTGTGGGGGATCCTGCTGCGTGTAGGAGGCTGTGTGGGGGCTCCTGCTGCGTGTAGGAGGCTGTGTGGGGGCTCCTGCTGCGTATAGGAGGCTGTGTGGGGGATCCTGCTGCGTGTAGGAGGCTGTGTGGGGGATCCTGCTGAGTGTAGGAGGCTGTGTGGGGGATCCTTCTGCGTGTAGGAGGCTGTGTGGGAGCTCCTGCTGTGTGTAGGAGGCTGTGTGGGGGATCCTGCTGCGTGTAGGAGGCTGTGTGGGAGCTCCTGCTGCGTGTAGGAGGCTGTGTGGGGGATCCTGCTGCGTGTAGGAGGCTGTGTGGGGGATCCTGCTGCATGTAGGAGGCTGCGTGGGAGCTCCTGCTCCGTGTTGTAGGCTGTGTGGGGGCTCCTGCTGCGTGTAGGAGGCTGTGTGGGGGATCCTGCTGTGTATAGGAGGCTGTGTGGGGGATCCTGCTGCGTGTAGGAGGCTGTGTGGGGGCTCCTTCTGCGTGTAGGAGGCTGTGTGGGGGCTCCTGCTGCGTGTAGGAGGCTGTGTGGGGGATCCTGCTGCGTATAGGAGGCTGTGTGGGGGCTCCTGCTGCGTGTAGGAGGCTGTGTGGGGGATCCTGCTGCATGTTGGAGGCTGTGTGGGGGCTCCTGCTGCATGTAGGAGGCTGTGTGGGGGATCCTGCTGCATGTAGGAGGCTGTGTGGGGGACCCTGCTGTGTATAGGAGGCTGTGTGGGAGCTCCTGCTGCGTGTAGGAGGCTGTGTGGGAGCTCCTGCTGTGTATAGGAGGCTGTGTGGGGGCTCCTGCTGTGTATAGGAGGCTGTGTGGGGGCTCCTGCTGCGAGTAGGAGGCTGTGTGGGGGATCCTGCTGCGTGTAGGAGACTGTGTGGGGGATCCTGCTGTGTATAGGAGGCTGTGTGGGAGCTCCTGCTGCGTGTAGGAGGCTGTGTGGGGGATCCTGCTGCGTGTAGGAGGCTGTGTGGGAGCTCCTGCTGTGTATAGGAGGCTGTGTGGGGGCTCCTGCTGTGTATAGGAGGCTGTGTGGGGGCTCCTGCTGTGTATAGGAGGCTGTGTGGGGGCTCCTGCTGCGAGTAGGAGGCTGTGTGGGGGATCCTGCTGCGTGTAGGAGACTGTGTGGGGGATCCTGCTGTGTATAGGAGGCTGTGTGGGAGCTCCTGCTGCGTGTAGGAGGCTGTGTGGGGGATCCTGCTGCGTGTAGGAGGCTGTGTGGGAGCTCCTGCTGTGTATAGGAGGCTGTGTGGGGGCTCCTGCTGTGTATAGGAGGCTGTGTGGGGGCTCCTGCTGTGTATAGGAGGCTGTGCGGGGGCTCCTGCTGCGTGTAGGAGGCTGTGTGGGGGATCCTGCTGCGTGTAGGAGGCTGTGTGGGGGATCCTGCTGTGTGTAGGAGACTGTGTGGGGGATCCTGCTGTGTATAGGAGGCTGTGTGGGAGCTCCTGCTGTGTATAGGAGGCTGTGTGGGAGCTCCTGCTGCGTGTATGAGGCTGTGTGGGAGCTCCTGCTGCGTGTAGGAGGCTGTGTGGGGGCTTCTGCAGGTATTTGCATATAGTTGTAGTGTGGCCTCTAGATATAACTCCTGTGGACCCCAGACACCCCAGTCCGACCCTGCATCCATCCATCTTTTCCATAGTATCTATGTGTGCCATGTATATGGTGTAATTTATGCAGTGGCAAAATGACAAGGACTGTGGGTGATGGGGGCCATTGCTATTTCCTCGGATGCATGGTTGAACACCATTGAGGACTGGATGGCCCCTGGCTCCCTGTATCGCCCTTGCTCTGCAGCTGTGGGTCCCAGATAGGTGTAATGACATCAGGGGGAGCCTGGGACGTTATGCCAGTGGGCCCCGCAGCTGCGACAAGAGCGGCTGCAGAGCAAATGTAGGGGATAATACATTATATATATATATATATATATATATATATATATATATATATATTATACGCCCTACATATGCCCTGTACATGTCACGTATAGTGTGTAATGTAATGTAATTCTGAATATTGACCTGCCATATCCTAAAGGTGTGTAATATGTGCTCTGTTAGGATTTCACTTGCTGATTCAAGTGGTAGTTATCTGATCGCTCACATGTGATTTGCAATGTGTGGTCATCTGCCAAATGACGTCTCCTCCTGTTTCTCTCAAATTGAAAATGATAACAATGAGAGAAGCAGGAGGAGACGTCACTCAGCAGATGACCCTGGGTCTGCAAATCACTGGTGAGCGATCACATGACCTCTCAGATTGGCAAATTAAATCCTAACAGTGTATATTATATACTTTGGGGATTCGGCTAATCTGCAGAATGTCACACAGGGGAGACACTGGTCAGTCCAGGGCAGCAGAGCAGGGAGAAGCCGCCGGGGACCGGCCTCCCGGGCTCCTCATCCTAGTTGCATCGTCCCTGGACAGATATTATATGTGTTTTATTTGAAACGCGGCAGCATCAGAGTAAAATATACACGACTGCAATAATGGAGCCGATGTCTGATTCCTTCCACCCGGAGGTTGTGCAGGAATCAGCTGTCAGAGAACTTATGCTGTAACAAAATAACATTGGAGTCTCATATGTGACATGGCGTCACTGCCGTCTGCACATCGCATGGAATGGTTTAGTGTAGGTATGACGGTCTGTCAATGTAATGCATCGCCAGCAGCTGAGGTGTATTATGGGGTTCTGCAGCAGCTGAGGTGTATTATGGGGTTCTGCAGCAGCTGAGGTGTATTATGAGGAGCTGCAGCAGCTGAGATGTGTATTATGGGGTTCTGCAGCAGCTGAGATGTGTATTATGAGGAGCTGCAGCAGCTGAGATGTGTATTATGGGGTTCTGCAGCAGCTGAGATGTGTATTATGAGGAGCTGCAGCAGCTGAGATGTGTATTATGGGGTTCTGCAGCAGCTGAGATGTGTATTATGGGGTTCTGCAGCAGCTGAGATGTGTATTATGGGGTTCTGCAGCAGCTGAGATGTGTATTATGAGGAGCTGCAGAAGCTGAGATGTGTATTATGGGGTTCTGCAGCAGCTGAGATGTGTATTATGAGGAGCTGCAGAAGCTGAGATGTGTATTATGGGGTTCTGCAGCAGCTGAGATGTATATTATGAGGAGCTGCAGAAGCTGAGATGTGTATTATGGGGTTCTGCAGCAGCTGAAATGTGTATTATGAGGAGCTGCAGCAGCTGAGATGTGTATTATGGGGTTCTGCAGCAGCTGAAATGTGTATTATGAGGAGCTGCAGCAGCTGAGATGTGTATTATGGGGTTCTGCAGCAGCTGAGATGTGTATTATGAGGAGCTGCAGAAGCTGAGATGTGTATTATGGGGTTCTGCAGCAGCTGAGATGTGTATTATGAGGAGCTGCAGAAGCTGAGATGTGTATTATGGGGTTCTGCAGCAGCTGAGATGTGTATTATGAGGAGCTGCAGCAGCTGAGATGTGTATTATGGGGTTCTGCAGCAGCTGAAATGTGTATTATGAGGAGCTGCAGCAGCTGAGATGTGTATTATGGGGTTCTGCAGCAGCTGAGATGTGTATTATGAGGAGCTGCAGCAGCTGAGATGTGTATTATGAGAAGCTGCAGCAGCTGAGATGTGTATTATGGGGTTCTGCAGCAGCTGAGGTGTATTATGAGGAGCTGCAGCAGCTGAGATGTGTATTATGGGGTTCTGCAGCAGCTGAAATGTGTATTATGAGGAGCTGCAGCAGCTGAGATGTGTATTATGGGGTTCTGCAGCAGCTGAGATGTGTATTATGAGGAGCTGCAGCAGCTGAGATGTGTATTATGAGGAGCTGCAGCAGCTGAGATGTGTATTATGGGGTTCTGCAGCAGCTGAGGTGTATTATGAGGAGCTGCAGCAGCTGAGATGTGTATTATGGGGTTCTGCAGCAGCTGAGGTGTATTATGAGGAGCTGCAGCAGCTGAGATGTGTATTATGAGAAGCTGCAGCAGCTGAGATGTGTATTATGGGGTTCTGCAGCAGCTGAGGTGTATTATGAGGAGCTGCAGCAGCTGAGATGTGTATTATGGGGTTCTGCAGCAGCTGAGGTGTATTATGAGGAGCTGCAGCAGCTGAGATGTGTATTAGGCTATGTGCGCACGTAGCGTTCTGTCCCTGCAGAAATTTCTGCAGCGATTTGAACAGCACACGTGCGCTTCAAATCGCTGCAGAAAGAGTCCGTAAAAAAAAAAAAAGCCGATTCCATGCGCTCTGAGTGCAGCCCCTCCCATAGACAGAGCGGGCGCTGCATGCAGAGCGCAGGAAAGAAGTGACATGTCACTTCTTAGAACCCGCACTTCGGGCAGCAGCTGAAGCGCTGTGCTCTAATACGCCACGTGCGCACGTCTCCTGCATAATCTTCATAGATTATGCTGGGGACGCAGGACGCATGCAGTTACGCTGCGGTGCAAATCGCAGCGTAACTGCATGCAAATACGCAACGTGCGCACATAGCCTTATGGGGTTCTGCAGCAGCTGAGGTGTATTATGAGATTCTGCAGCAGCTGAAATGTGTATGATGAGGTTCTGCAGAAATTGAGATGTGTATGATGATGTTCTGCAGCAGCTGAGGTGTGTATTATGAAAGTCTGCAGAATATCACGATTCAGCGCGGATTTATCTTACAAATTTACCAACAAAATTATTTGCAGCATTGCCAGCAGGTGTGAGCCCAAACTGGTTAATAAATGGATTACAGTATATATGCCATAGTTCTTCCATACACAGGGCCCCTCCCTCATGGTGTGTATGTGGTACTGCAGCTTAGTCTATTCAGGTCAGTAGAGCTGAGAGGCAGTGACACATACACAGCACTCCTCGTCCTCAAGGTGTGTATGTGGTGCTGCACCTCAGTCTGTTCAGGTCATTGGAGCTAAGAGGCAGTGACACATATAACCTGAGGACTCTTTATTACATAGAAAGCAGAGATTTTTTTTCTAATTTCGTACATTCCCCTTTAACATTTGTATTTTGGACTTTTTGGTCCAGAGTACACATAGCATCGGCCGCCGGCTCCATCGTGCATTGTCTGGCATCATCCTGTACTTTTATCCTCAGGATTTGTATAGTAGATGCTGATCCCACCAATGGGGCCACGACCTGCGCCGCTCTAAGGCTATGTGCGCACGTTGCGTACAGTTCACTGCAGAAATTTCTGCAGCGATCTGAAGAGCACATGTGCGCTTTAAATCGCTGCAGAAATGTCCGTAGTGAAGCCGATTCCATGCGCTCTGCCTGCAGCTCCTGCCATAGACAGAGCAGGAGCTGCCGGCAAAGCGCACGGAAGAAGTGACATGTCACTTCTTAGAACGCAGCGCTTCGGCAATAGCCGAAGCGCTGCGCTCTAAAACGCCACGTGCGCACGGCCCCTGCACAATCTCCATAGACTATGCAGGGGACACAGGACACATGCAGTTACGCTGCGCTACAAAGCGCAGCGTAACTGCATGTATTTGCGCAACGTGCGCACATAGCCTTAGTGTATAGAAATATATATCATCTCTCTATGAAGAGCGGCAGCGCCTCATTCTCCAGATACATGTGCGCCCCATTGGGGGGATCCGCATGTACCATCCATGATTTAATATCCAGGGATACGGCATAAATGGTTGAAATCGGAAGACCTCTAAAAGAACGAGATCAAACGTGGTGGATTTGAGGTGCAGATTCTCCAGCAAAAATTTGGAGTATTTTGTACATTTGAAGAGCTGAATTTTATTAGGATGTAAAAAAAATTGGCTCCTGTCGTCATTTGTTTACTGGGAAACTGGGTAAAAAATCAGTAGGGGGGGGCACCAAAGGGCAGTTTTGCACAGGGCGCCATTCAGGCTAAGGACGGCCCTGATGGGAGACATCATAGGAGCGAGTCTTCACCCACCAGCTCAGAGACAGGAGACCAGGAATCCCTCATGTCTGTGTGTGCTGTGTATGGGAGACATCATAGCAGCCAGTCTCCACCCACCAGCTCAGAGAAAGAAGAGCAGGCAGGAATCCCTCATGTCTGTGTGTGCTGTGTATGGGAGACATCATAGCAGCCAGTCTCCACCCACCAGCTCAGAGAAAGAAGAGCAGGCAGGAATCCCTCATGTCTGTGTGTGCTGTGTATGGGAGACATCATAGCAGCCAGTCTCCACCCACCAGCTCAGACAGGAGAGCAGGCAGGAATCCCTCATGTCTGTGTGTGCTGTGCATGGGAGACATCAAAGCAGCCAGTCTCCACCCACCAGCTCAGAGACAGAAGAGCAGGAATCCCTCATGTCTGTGTGTGCTGTGCATGGGAGACATCATAGGATTTTTTAACAATTTTTGCTTGAACGTAACATTTCCATTAAACATACTTGTATTTACAGCCAACAAATGATTTTTAAATTATAATGTAATCCTGTTTTTTCCATACAATTTTCAGGTACTCACTTTATCAACTGGAGACGGCCAGACGGTCTGCATCAAAAGATCCAGTGCCAAGTACGGCAGCAGACAAATAGCGGCGGTCAGGATGATAATTAGCCAGATGTAAGCTTGTCGCAACGCATTGGTGATCGTTCCTGGGTTGGGAAGAGAAAACATTAGTTAGAAACTTGATCCAAAAATAAATCAGACTCCTACATTGCAGTATTTCGGGAATTAAAGCCATCCTCTGGTTTCAGCAAATTAACTTTATTCTTTGTATTATGAAAATTTCTATACTTTCCAGTATCAATTCCGCACTCATTGCAAGATCTCTGCTAGCTGTCACTCCAAAGCAACCTTCACCACTGACTCAAGGGCCGGCTACAGGTTTATGCGGACCCTTCAATGTCACAGTCCCAGTGGGACCCTCCTCACTGTTTATTCTTCCTGCTCACGTTCCAAAAAGTTTTATCTCTTTCATTTCAGCACAATTTGTAGTTTTTATCATTACCATTTTAGGATAAGAGACTTTCTGATTTCCCGTTATAACACTTTTTTTGGGAGAATTAACCAAAAAAACAGCATCCTCTGTTATGTATAGCACCGTCCCTTATTATATAGCATCCTCTCTTGTTATATATAGCATCGTCCCTTATTATATTGTGTCCTCTTTTGTTATGTATAGCATTGTCCCTTATTATATAACGTCTTCTCGTTATGTATAGCACTGTTCTTTATTATATAGCATCCTTTCTTGTTATGTATAGCACCGTCCCTTATTATACAGCATCCTCTCGTTATGTATAGCACCATCCCTTATTATATTTACTGTAGCACCATCCCTTATTATATAGCTTCCTCTCTTGTTATGTATAGTACTGTCCCTTATTATATAGTGTCCTTTCTTGTTATATATAGAACTGTTCTAATTATATAGTGTTCTCTCTGGTTATGTATAGCACTATCCCTTATTATATAGCGTCCTCTCTTGTTATGTATAGCGCCGTCCCTTATTATATAGTGTCCTCTCTTGTTATGTATAGTACTGTCCCTTATTATATAGTGTCCTTTCTTGTTATATATAGAATTGTTCTAATTATATAGTGTTCTCTCTGGTTATGTATAGCACTATCCCTTATTATATAGCATCCTCTCTTGTTATGTATAGCACCGTCAATTATTATATAGTGTCCTCTCTTGTTATGTACAGCACTGTCCCTTATTATATAGCGTCCTCTCTTGTTATGTATAGCACCGTCCCTTATTATATAGCGTCCTCTCTTGTTATGTATAGCACCGTCCCTTATTATATTGTGTCCTTTCTTGTTATGTATATCATTGTCCCTTATTATATAGCAACCTCTCGAGATGTATAGCACCGTCCCCTATTATATAATGTCCTCTCTTGTTATGTATAGTACTGTCCCTTATTATATAGTGTCCTTTCTTGTTATATATAGAACTGTTCTAATTATATAGTGTTTTCTCTGGTTATGTATAGCACTATCCCTTATTATATAGCGTCCTCTCTTGTTATGTATAGCGCCGTCCCTTATTATATAGCGTCCTCTCTTGTTATGTATAGTACTGTCCCTTATTATATAGTGTCCTTTCTTGTTATATATAGAACTGTTCTAATTATATAGTGTTCTCTCTGGTTATGTATAGCACTATCCCTTATTATATAGCGTCCTCTCTTGTTATGTATAGCACCGTCAATTATTATATAGTGTCCTCTCTTGTTATGTACAGCACTGTCCCTTATTATATAGCATACTTTCTTGTTATGTATAGCACTGTACCTTATTATATAGTGCTCTCTCTTGTTATGTTTAGCACCGTCCCTTATTATATAGCGCCTCTTTTGTTATGTATAGCACCATCCCTTATTATATAGCGCCTCTCTTGTTATGTATAGTACCATCCTTTATTATATAGCGTCCTCTCTTGTTATGTATAGCAACGTCCCTTACTTATTATATGGTGTCCTTTCTTGTTATATATAGCAATGTCCCTTATTTTATAGTGTCCTCTCTTGTTATGTATAGCACCATTCCTTATTATATATACTATAGCACCGTCCCTTATTATATAGCTTCCTCTCTTGTTATGTATAGTACCATCCCTTATTATATAGTGTCCTTTCTTGTTATATATAGAACTGTTCTAATTATATAGCGTTCTCCCTTGTTATGTATAGCACCATCCCTTATTATATATAGCACCATCCCTTATTATATAACGTCCTTTCTTGTTAAGTATAGCACCGTCCCTTATTATATAGTGTCCTCTCTTGTTATGTATAGTACCGTCCCTTATTATATAGTGTCCTTTCTTGTTATATATAGAACTGTTCTAATTATATAGCGTTCTCTTTTGTTATGTATAGCACCATCCCTTATTATATATAGCACCATCCCTTATTATATAACATCCTTTCTTGTTATATATAGCACTGTCCCTTATTATATAGCATCCTCTCTTATGTGTAGCATCATCCCTTATTATATAGTGTCCTTTCTTGTTATATATAGCACTGTCCCTTATTATATAGCATTCTCTATTGTTATGTATAGCATTGACCCTTATTATATAGCACCCTCTCTAGTTATGCATAGCACCATCCCTTATTATATAGCGTCCTATCTTGTTATGCATAGCACCATCCCTTATTATATAGCGTCCTCTCTTGTTATATATAGCACTGTCCCTTATTATATAGCAATTTCTATTGTTATGTATAGCATTGACCCTTATTATATAGTGTCATATCATGTTATGCATAGCACCGTCCCTTATTATATAGCATCATGATAAACGTAACTATTATAAGAAGCACAGCATATAACTATTTTAGTTATCTCCATCTTTGATAAGATAACCTCCGAGAGATGAGAGGCCACCCCGGCTTCACACCCATTTCCGCTCCTTCATGTCCTGTTCCCTGGCCCCTTCGTATGATCAGACCCCCAGCATCCTGACACCGGGCAAAGGAAAGATTTTGGAAATGCAGAGTTTTTGAGATTCAGAATGCACAAGGTAGAACTGCTAAATCTTTCGGGAGTCTGGAAGATCTCCCCTTTTTCTGTGAGACCCCACAAGCATGGGTTTTTTTTTATATCCGCCATCACCATACATACCTGTCATGGTTAACATGGAGGTGAACAGGATGTGCATGCCCGCGCTGTGTAAGTCATATGTGATCGAAAAGTAAACCGCGATCGTCCCAAACACAGAAAAGGTGAATAAAAAAGTCCAGTATCTCATGATGAGTCCGACCTGCATGTAAGACATAGGAAAACATAGAGGTCAGCATATAGCAATATATAACAATACCGTAATAATATGTTTGGGGGGGATTCTAATGTGATGGGGGTCTTCGGACTGAAACGGGCCCAGGCTAAGATTACCGGCACAGTAGATGAATGCGAATTTGCTGAGAAGGAAAGAATAGGTGAACGCAGCCCCGCACCAGTGATGTGGACCCTTCTTCCGAAAGATCAGTGGTCCCAGGGGTCGGACCCTCATGAATCATAACATCATGGCTTATTTTAGTGATACACCCTTATTTTACAGCACGGGGGTGCCCTGTATACTCCTCTTTGCTCACAATTACATTGTAGATTAAAATAAGCCTCAATATCCAAGTGTTACGGGGGAGTTTCTGGTGGGATTATCTGGTCAGTACATTGCAGTATTAGCTGAGCACTAAGTGGCAACATTATATACATTCTTTATAATGCTGCACATTATTATTTGGGCACAGTATGGCAGCATTATGTGGGCTATGTATGGTTTTATGTGAGCATGGAAAGACAGTAGTGTGCAGGCACTGTATACGGTAGTAGTACTGGATGGAGGTATTCTATGGCGGTATGAATGGCACCCAATGGTATTATTGTTCTGCAGTAGCTGAGGTGAATATTATGTGGTTCTGCAGCAGCTGAGGTATATAAAATGTCATTTTGCAGCAGCTAAAATATATGATGAGGTTCTGCAGCATCTGAGATGAATATTATGAAGCTCTGAAGCAGCTGAGGTGTGTATTATGTGGTTCTGCAACAGCTGAGGTATATATTATGATGTTCTTCAGCAGCTGAGATAAATATTATGAAGTTCTGCAGCAGGCGAAGTGAATATTTTGAAGTTCTGCAGGAGCTGAAGTGTATTATGAGGTTCTGAAGCAGCTGAGGTATATAGTATGAAGTCCTGCAGCAGCTGAGGTGTATAGTATGAAGTTCTGCAGCAGCTGAGGTGTATAGTATGAAGTTCTGCAGCAGCTGAGGTGTATAGTATGAAGTTCTGCAGCAGCTGAGTTGTATAGTATGAAGTTCTGCAGCAGCTGAGGTGTATAGTATGAAGTTCTGCAGCAGCTGAGGTGTATAGTATGAAGTTCTGCAGCAGCTGAGGTGTATAGTATGAAGTTCTCCAGCAGCTGAGGTGTATAGTATGAAGTTTTGCAGCAGCTGAGGTGTATAGTATGAAGCTCCGCAGCAGCTGAGGTGTATAGTATGAAGTTCTGCAGCAGCTGAGGTGTATAGTATGAAGTTCTGCAGCAGCTGAGGTGTATAGTATGAAGTTCTGCAGCAGCTGAGTTGTATAGTATGAAGTTCTGCAGCAGCTGAGTTGTATAGTATGAGGTTCTGCAGCAGCTGAGGTGTATAGTATGAAGTTCTGCAGCAGCTGAGTTGTATAGTATGAGGTTCTGCAGCAGCTGAGGTGTATAGTATGAGGTTCTGCAGCAGCTGAGGTGTATAGTATGAAGTTCTGCAGCAGCTGAGGTGTATAGTATGAGGTTCTGCAGCAGCTGAGGTGTATAGTATGAAGTTCTGCAGCAGCTGAGGTATATAGTATGAAGTTCTGCAGCAGCTGAGGTGTATAGTATGAAGTTCTGCAGCAGCTGAGGTATATAGTATGAAGTTCTGCAGCAGCTGAGGTGTATAGTATGAAGTTCTGCAGCAGCTGAGGTATATAGTATGAAGTTCTGCAGCAGCTGAGGTGTATAGTATGAAGTTCTGCAGCAGCTGAGGTATATAGTATGAAGTTCTGCAGCAGCTGAGGTGTATAGTATGAAGTTCTGCATCAGCTGACGTGTATAGTATGAAGTTCTGCACTAGCTGAAATATATTAAGTTCTGCAGCAGCTGAGGTGGTTAATATAAGGTTTTGTGGTAGCGGAGGAGTATAATATGAGGTGCATCAGCTGAGGTGTATAATGAGGTTCTTCAGCACGTAAGGTGTATACTATAAGGTTCTGTAGCAGCTGAAATGTACTATTACGTTCTGCAGCATCAGAAGTGGATATTATGAGTTTCTACAGTACCTGATTTATTATGAGGTTCTGCAGCAGCTAAGGTGTGGAATATGAGGTTCTGTAGCAGCTGAGTTGTATTATGAGGTTTTGCAGCAGCTGAGGTGTGTATTCTTTATTATTATATTTATTTCTTTATTTACTATAGTCACTTATATAGCCAGGACTGTATTTTGCCTTCGTGCTGCCCTAGGCACTTTAAGTGGTCGCGCCCCTTATTGACAACGTAAAACTGAGTTTTCGCACACGACATCTGTTTAAGGCAGATCTACTCTGTAAAACACTTTAAGGCTATGTGCGCACGTTTCGTACAGTTCACTGCAGAAATTTCTGCAGCGATCTGAAGAGCACATGTGCGCTTCTAATCGCTGCAGAAAATGTCCGTAGTGAGCGCCGATTCCATGCGCTCTGCCTGCAGCTCCTGCCATAGACAGAGCAGGAGCTGCCGGAAAAGCGCAGGAAAGAAGTGACATGTCACTTCTTTTTACGCAGCGCTTCGGCAGTAGCTGAAGCGGTGCGCTCTAAAGCGCCATGTGCGCACGGGCCCTGCACAATCTCCATAGACTGTGCAGGGGACGCAGGACGCATGCAGTTACGCTGCGCTACAAAGCGTAGCGTAACTGCATGTATTTGCGCAACGTGCGCACATAGCCTAAAAAGTATCAATGAGAAACGAAGGGCACTAACCCCCCCCCCCCCAATGGGGATCACCACAGGCACATCAAAACATAGCATGAGTATAAAATATTCCCACCACACCATCCCCACTTATACACTGTGACACTGCCCCTAATAAACTACACACTGCCCTCCCTTATAAATTATACCCACCACACCTTCCTCAATTATGAAATATGATCTGCACATTGTCCTCACATCATGCTGCCCCCTCCTCACAATGTCCCATGCATGCTGCCCCCTCCTCACAATGTCCCATGCATGCTGCCCCCTCCTCACAATGTCCCATGCATGCTGCCCCCTCCTCACAATGTCCCATGCATGCTGCCCCCTCCTCACAGTGTCCCATGCATGCTGCCGCCTCCTCACAGTGTCCCATGCATGCTGCCCCCTCCTCACAGTGTCCCATGCATGCTGCCCCCTCCTCACAGTGTCCCATGCATGCTGCCCCCTCCTCACAGTGTCCCATGCATGCTGCCCCCTCCTCACAGTGTCCCATGCATGCTGCCCCCTCCTCACAGTGTCCCAAGCATGCTGCCCCCTCCTCCCAATGTCCCATGCATGCTGCCCCCTCCTCACAATGTCCCATGCATGCTGCCCCCTCCTCACAATGTCCCATGCATGCTGCCCCCTCCTCACAATGTCCCATGCATGCTGCCCCCTCCTCACAGTGTCCCATGCATGCTGCCCCCTCCTCACAATGTCCCATGCATGCTGCCCCCTCCTCACAGTGTCCCATGCATGCTGCCCCCTCCTCACAATGTCCCATGCATGCTGCCCCTCCTCACAGTGTCCCAAGCATGCTGCCCCCTCCTCACAATGTCCCATGCATGCTGCCCCCTCCTCACAGTGTCCCATGCATGCTGCCCCCTCCTCACAGTGTCCCATGCATGCTGCCCCCTCCTCACAATGTCCCATGCATGCTGCCCCCTCCTCACAATGTCCCATGCATGCTGCCCCCTCCTCACAATGTCCCATGCATGCTGCTCCCTCCTAACAATGTCCCATGCATGCTGCCCCCTCCTCACAATGTCCCATGCATGCTGCCCCATCTCACAATGTCCCATGCATGCTGCTCCCTCCTAACAATGTCCCATGCATGCTGCCCCCTCCTCACAATGTCCCATGCATGCTGCCCCCTCCTCACAGTGTCCCATGCATGCTGCCCCCTCCTCACAGTGTCCCATGCATGCTGCTCCCTCCTAACAATGTCCCATGCATGCTGCCCCCTCCTCACAGTGTCCCATGCATGCTGCCCCCTCCTCACAATGTCCCATGCATGCTGCCCCCTCCTCACAGTGTCCCATGCATGCTGCCCCCTCCTCACAATGTCCCATGCATGCTGCCCCCTCCTCACAGTGTCCCATGCATGCTGCCCCCTCCTCACAGTGTCCCATGCATGCTGCCCCCTCCTCACAGTGTCCCATGCATGCTGCCCCCTCCTCACAGTGTCCCATGCATGCTGCCCCCTCCTCACAGTGTCCCATGCATGCTGCCCCCTCCTCACAGTGTCCCATGCATGCTGCCCCCTCCTCACAGTGTCCCATGCATGCTGCCCCCTCCTCACAGTGTCCCAAGCATGCTGCCCCCTCCTCACAGTGTCCCATGCATGCTGCCCCCTCCTCACAGTGTCCCATGCATGCTGCCCCCTCCTCACAGTGTCCCATGCATGCTGCCCCCTCCTCACAGTGTCCCATGCATGCTGCCCCCTCCTCACAGTGTCCCATGCATGCTGCCCCCTCCTCACAGTGTCCCATGCATGCTGCCCCCTCCTCACAGTGTCCCATGCATGCTGCCCCCTCCTCAAAATGTCCCATGCATGCTGCCCCCTCCTCACATTGTCCCATGCATGCTGCCCCCTCCTCACAGTGTCCCATGCATGCTGCCCCCTCCTCACAGTGTCCCATGCATGCTGCCCCCTCCTCACAAGGTCCCATGCATGCTGCCCCCTCCTCACAGTGTCCCATGCATGCTGCCCCCTCCTCACAGTGTCCCATGCATGCTGCCCCCTCCTCACAGTGTCCCATGCATGCTGCCCCCTCCTCACAGTGTCCCATGCATGCTGCCCCCTCCTCACAGTGTCCCATGCATGCTGCCCCCTCCTCACAGTGTCCCGTGCATGCTGCCCCTCTCCATGAGCTCCTAATGCTGCCTTCCTCTTTTCCATAATGACACCTCCATGCTGCCCCATTCATCATACTAAGACCACCACACTAGCGCTTATGCTGAGACCCACACACACACACACACACTACCCCACTCTTGATATTGACTCCCCCTACATTGTTCCACTCCATACTGAGCCCACACATGCTGCCCCTTCTCCATAATGAGCTCTCAATGCTGCCCCCCTCTTATTCTGAGTCCTTACACTCCCCCCCATCGATATTGTCATTGCTCTATCCCTCAACCCTTGTCCTCTGTCTCTAGCATTGGTCCCTCTCTCCCATTCCCCCAGCAGCAGCCTCTCTCCCCCCGCCTCCAGCAGCAGCCTCTCCCCCAGCAACAACCTCTCTCCCCCCAGCGTCCCCCAGCATCAGCCTCTCTCCCCCCAGCGTCCCCCAGCATCAGCCTCTCTCCCCCCAGCCTCCCTCAGCATCAGCCTCCCTGCTCCCAGCTTACCCCAGCATCAGCCTCTCTCCTCCCAGCCTCCCCCAGCATCAGCCTCCTCCAGCATCAGCCTCTCTCCTCCCAGCCTCCCCCAGCATGAGCCTCCTCCAGCATCAGCCTCTCTCCTCCCAGCCTCCCCCAGCATGAGCCTCCTCCAGCATCAGCCTCTCTCTCCTCCCAGCCTCCCCCAGCATCAGCCTCCCGCCTCCCAGCCTCCCCCAGCATCAGCCTCCCGCCTCCCCCAGCATCAGCCTCTCTCCTTCCAGCCTCCCCCAGCATCAGCCTCTCTCCTCCCAGCCTCCCCCATCATCAGCCTCCCTCCTCCCAGCCTCCCCCAGCATCAGCCTCCCTCCTCCCAGCCTCCCCCAGCATCAGCCTCCCCCAGCATCAGCCTCCCTTCTCCCAGCCTCCCCCAGCATCAGCCTCCCTCCTCATCAGCCTCCCTCCTCATCAGCCTCCCTCCTCCAAGCCTCCCCCTCCCCCTCCCAGCCTCCCCAAGCATCAGCCTCCCTCCTCCCAGCCTCCCTCAGCATCAGCCTCCCTCCTCCAAGCCTCACCTTCCCCCTCCCAGCCTCCCCCAGCATCAGCCTCTCTCCTCCCAGCCTCAGCCTCCCTCCTCCCAGCCTCCCCCAGCCTCAGCCTCCCTCCTCCCAGCCTCCCCCAGCATCAGCCTCCCTCCTCCCAGCCTCCCCCAGCATCAGCCTTCCTCCTCCCAGCCTCCCCCAGCATCAGCCTCCCTCAGCATCAGCCTCCCTCCTCCAAGCCTCCCTCAGCATCAGCTTCCCTCCTCCAAGCCTCACCCTCCCAGCTTCCCCCAGCATCAGCCTCTCTCCTCCCAGCCTCCCCCAGCATCAGCCTCCCTCCTCCCTCAGCATCAGCCTCCCTCCTCCAAGCCTCCCTCAGCATCAGCTTCCCTCCTCCAAGCCTCACCCTCCCAGCCTCCCCCAGCATCAGCCTCTCTCCTCCCAGCCTCCCCCAGCCTCAGCCTCCCTCCTCCCCCAGCCTCAGCCTCCCTCCTCCCCCAGCCTCAGCCTCCCTCCTCCCTCAGCCTCCCTCCTCCAAGTCTCCCTCAGCATCAGCTTCCCTCCTCCAAGCCTCACCCTCCCCCTCCTAGCCTCCCCCAGCATCAGCCTCCCCCAGCATCAGCCTCCCTCAGCATCAGCCTCCCTCAACATCAGCCTCCCCCTCCCAGCCTCCCCCAGAATCAGCCTCTCTTCTCCCAGCCTCCCCCCAGCTTCAGCCTCTCTCTCCCCCCAGCCTCAGCCTCTCTCTCCCCCCAGCCTTAGCCTCTCTCTCCCCCCAGCCTTAGCCTCTCTCTCCCCCCAGCCTCCCCCCCAGCCTCAGCCTCCCTCTCTTCCCAGACTCCCCCCAGCCTCAGCCTCTTTCTCTTCCCAGCCTCTCTCTCTTCCCAGCCTCCCCCCAGCCTCAGCCTCTCTCTTTTCCCAGCCTCCCCCCAGCCTCAGCCTCTCTTCCCAGCCTCCCCCCAGTCTCAGTCTCTCTCTTCCCAGCCTCAGCCTCTCTCTCTTCCCAGCCTCCCCTCAGCCTCTCTCTTCCCAGCCTCTCTCTTCCCAGCCTCAGCCTCTCTCTCTCTTCCCAGCCTCCCCTCAGCCTCTCTCTCTTCCCAGCCTCCCTCTCTTCCCAGCCTCCCCCCAGCCTCTCTCTCTTCCCAGCCTCCCCCAGCCTCAGCCTCTCTCCCCCCAGCCTCCCCCTTGCA
Organism: Anomaloglossus baeobatrachus; assembly: GCF_048569485.1. NCBI lineage: Eukaryota > Metazoa > Chordata > Amphibia > Anura > Aromobatidae > Anomaloglossus > Anomaloglossus baeobatrachus. The sequence goes on along the minus strand of NC_134353.1, from coordinate 925,268,234 downwards.
TGATTACAGTGGACAAAAAGAGCCATCGCAATTTGCAACGATCATCAACTAACCTGTAAGGAGCCCATACATTCTAGGCTCTGCCTCTGCCTTACCTGCTCCGGTGCCCGCCGCCCTGCTCTGGCTGGCTCCTCTTCTGGCTTGCTCCAGCTGCAGACGCGTCCTCCTCCGCGGCGTGTGTCATCTGCAGGATTGGACGCTGCAGCATGGGGCAGTGAGCTGACTGTCGCGCCCGCGCGCCTCTGACCTCGGAAGTGCAGGCCATGGAACTTCCGGGGTTAGTCAGCTCACTATGCCTGGCGCCCGCCATGTATTTAAATAGACAGCAGAAGTGCGCTTGTCCTCCCTCCCAACCCCCCCCGGAACACAGCCGAGTGTAACGGAGGGAGGGACGAGGGGCGGGGATGTAAAAAAAAAAAAAAAAATTATATATTTTTTTTTTTTTTTTTTGCTGACAGAAAGTGCCGCCCCCCGCAACGTGCCGCCCTAGGCACGGGACCACGGGTGCCTAGTGGCAAATACGGCCCTGTATATAGCGCTATTAATGCCACAGCACTTTACAGATCATGGGCTCTGCAGCAGCTGAGGTGTATTATAAGGTTCTGCAGCAGTTCAGGTGTATAGTAGGACATTCTTTAGCAGCTGAGGGGTACTATAAGGTTCTGCAGCAGCTGAATTGTATAATAGCCCATTCTGCAGCAGCTGAGGGGTATTATAAGGTTCTGCAGCAGCTGAGGTGTATAGCAGGACATTCTGCAGCAGCTGAGGGGTATTATAAGGTTCTGCAGCAGCTGAGGTGTATAATAGGACATTCTGCAGCAGCTGAATGTTATTACTAGGCTCTGCAGCAGCTGTTATGAAGTTCTGCAGCAGCTGAGGTGTATATTATGATGTTCTGTAGTAGCTGAAATATATTATTAGGTTCTGCAGCAGCTGAAATGGATAATATGAGGTTTTTGCAGTAGCTGCGGTGTGTAATATGAGGTTCTGTAGCAGCTAAAATATTGTAAGTTCTGCAGCAGCTGAGATGGATAATATGAGGTTTTGCAGTAGCTGAGATGTGTATTATAAAGTTCTGCTGCAGCAGCTGATATGTACTATTAGATTCTGCAGCATCTAAGATAGATATTATGAGGTTCTGCAGCAGCTGAGGTGTGTATCGCGACTCTGGAGAACACATTAATGACTTACCTGGAAGTTCACAATAATGATAAGGGCAGTGGCTGTAGTAAAAGCAAATGTCTGATAATCTGAATTCACTTTTCCTTCAGTCGTGGTCATCTGCCAGAAAGCTCCATAAGGTATGAAGAAGACAACGAGGGAGCAGATGGTGCCGTGAAGAAGGCTTAGGAAGAACTTTGTGTAGTTGAACAATTGCCCTTTTTGGCCGGGGATATACAGACTGGGGCACTGCATGCTGAGCTTGTCACCCACGTCCTGGATTGAAAAAAACCAAAACAAAACATACCATATATCATATTGTACCCCACAGTAAAACTTACAATCAAACTTCCACGCATGTGTCACGGAGGCAGCGAGTGCTAAAAAATCCTAGAGATTGGTAACATGTGTTGTTATCTGACAGTTCCCTGTTTCTGCAGCAGCGGACTCTATGGCCCTGGGAAACTGTCAGTTTTTCCTAACTGATGCCAGCCTCTGACTTCCTTTATAAACCCAGCCTCTGACTTCCTTTATAAACCTCACCCTGGGGGGATTTGGATGTGGTTTATAGTTTGTTCCTTGCTGAGCTCTGGAGAGGTCGTCTTCTGTTGCTCCAGACTTCTGTGGTTGCTGCAGCTCAGACAAGTGTTGTCTTTTGCTATCTACCAGGGCTCTGGTGATTGCAGTTGTGTTTTCCCTGTATTGTTCCCTTGTGTCTTCCTTTGTAATAGTGGTGTTGACGAAGAGCTCATACCCTTTATACTTACTTAGGGCCCATTTGTCAGGTTAAGGGAGGACCCCAAGTATTCCAGCTTGGTCACAGGTGCAGAGTATGGGGTCGGTGAGGACAGTGAGGGTGAGCTGCAGGTTGTAGACAGCGTCACCACTTCCCCCCTTTCCCTAGCTATAAGGCATTCCTTCCCCCTTCTTGTGTGTTGTCTTATACAGCTGGTATAACCTCTCTCCCAAACCTACTCCTATGGTTAAAGAGTTTTCCTGAACAGAGCAGAACCTGTGCCTGCGCAGCATTGCTCCACACATCGTCTATAGGGTTGTGCGTTGCAAGTACAGCCATTCAATTGGGGGACTTCAGAGCTTGGTAAGGGTCCCATCAGTGGACCCCCAAACCTATCAAAAAGGACTTTCAATGTTGGAAATATCCTTTATGGGTGCTGAAATGGCATTGAAGAGCTAGACGACCCCCCGAGTTTTCATATCATATCATTGCTCCTGGACCCCCCAATAAAGTTTTTTGACATCTACAGTATATACTTTGCTATCTATTCTACTCACCTGGTCTTGTAACCCAACAATAATGATAGGAAGACTGGAATACAGGAGGTTGTAGAGTGCGATGAACACGGTGTCGTACACAGTCTGATGAGAGAAAGAAAAATCAAGCATAAAATACAATAAATAGGCAAAAAATGGAACGCACAATAAAGCGTTGTCCACCTCTGGGGACAATATTTTTTTATATTTCAATCAGTTTTGCAATTGGGTTCCATTACAAATATTACTCCGTTTTGCTTTTACAGAATTTTTCTTTCCTGGCACATTCAACTTTGATGTGGTCTTTGGTCTTAAATCAGCAGAGAAAAGTTCAGAAAAGACAAATAAAATCTCTTCCATCTTTCAATCTGAATGAGCTTACTGACGGATTCTTAGTTAACTCATTCTGACGCCAGCAGTGAGAATAGAGTTCACACACAGGTTGTACATGCACGTTCTGGTGACAGATGGTGCAATATTAAATAATAAGCTTAAAAAGGAAGGTTTTTTTCGAAAATTGAAAGTGATCTCATATTTATAAGATAGAGGAGAACTTACTGATCATTTGAAGTCTGACTGCTAAGACCCCAGAAATCCAAGAACAGCAGAGCCCTATCTTAATGGAGATAGGGAGGGATTATTCTCAAAAGCTTTAATTGTTAATGGTCAAACCACCAACGACTAAATAGGGGATAACTTTAAATTTTGGGAAAACCCCTTTAAATCTCAATAAATTCCAAAATGTCCAATCACTGACCACGAAGAAAAGAGCCTAACAAAGCTCTGAGGGAAAGGGGATTTGCATAGATCAATCTTCAGGAGCACACCGCTCCTCTGCCTCTTGGTTTCCTGCTTGCTGGCACACTGTTCCACTGCCTCTTGGTTTTCTGCTTGCTGGCACACCGCTCCTCTGCCTCTTGGTTTCCTGCTTGCTGGCACACTGTTCCACTGCCTCTTGGTTTTCTGCTTGCTGGCACATCGCTCCTCTGACTCTTGGTTTCATGCTTACTGGCACACCGCTCCTCTGCCTTTTGGTTTTCTGCTTGCTGGCACACCGCTGCTCTGCCTCTTGGATTCCGGCAAGCTGGCACACCGCTCCTCTGCCTCTTGGTTTCCTGCTTGCTGGCACACCGCTCCTCTGCCTCTTGGTTTCCTTCTTGCTGGCACATCGCTCCTCTGCCTCTTGGTTTCGTTCTTGCTGGCACACCGCTCCTCTGACTCTTGGTTTCCAGCTTGCTGGCACACCGCTCCTCTGCCTATTGGTTTTCTGCTTGCTGGCACACTGCCCCTCTGCCTTTTGGTTTTATGCTTGCTGGCATATCGCTCCTCTGCCTCTTGATTTCTTACTTGCTAGCACACCGCTCCTCTGCCTCTTGGTTTCCTGCTTGCTGGCACATCGCTCCTCTGCCTCTTGGTTTCCTGCTTGCTGGCACACCGCTCCTCTGCTACTTGGTTTCCTGCTTGCTGGCACACCGCTCCTCTGATTCTTGGTTTCCTGCTTGCTGGCACACCGCTCCTCTGCCTTTTGGTTTTCTGGTTGCTAGCACATCGCTCCTCTGCCTCTTGGTTTCCTGCTTGCTGGCACACCGCTCCTCTGCCTCTTCGTTTCCTGCTTGTTGGCACACCGCTCCTCTGCCTCTTGGTTTCCTGCTTGCTGGCACACCGCTCCTCTGCCTTTTGGTTTTCTGGTTGCTAGCACATCGCTCCTCTGCCTCTTGGTTTCCTGCTTGCTGGCACACCGCTCCTCTGCCTCTTCGTTTCCTGCTTGTTGGCACACCGCTCCTCTGCCTCTTGGTTTCCTGCTTGTTGGCACACCGCTCCTCTGCCTCTTGGTTTCCTGCTTGTTGGCACACCGCTCCTCTGCCTCTTGGTTTTCTGCTTGCTGGCACACCGCTCCTCTGCCTCTTGGTTTCCTTCTTGCTGGCACACCGCTCCTCTGACTCTTGGTTTCATGCTTACTGGCACACCGCTCCTCTGCCTTTTGGTTTTCTGCTTGCTGGCATACCGCTGCTCTGCCTCTTGGATTCCGGCAAGCTGGCACACCGCTCCTCTGCCTCTTGGTTTCCTTCTTGCTGGCACACCGCTCCTCTGCCTCTTGGTTTCGTTCTTGCTGGCACACTGCTCCTCTGACTCTTGGTTTCCTTCTTGCTGGCACACCGCTCCTCTGCCTCTTGGTTTCCTTCTTGCTGGCACACCGCTCCTCTGCCTCTTGGTTTCGTTCTTGCTGGCACACCGCTCCTCTGCCTTTTGGTTTTATGCTTGCTGGCATATCGCTCCTCTGCCTCTTGATTTCTTACTTGCTAGCACACCGCTCCTCTGCCTCTTGGTTTCCTGCTTGCTGGCACATCGCTCCTCTGCCTCTTGGTTTCCTGCTTGCTGGCACACCGCTCCTCTACTTCTTGGTTTCCTGCTTGCTGGCACACCGCTCCTCTGATTCTTGGTTTCCTGCTTGCTGGCACACCGCTCCTCTGATTCTTGGTTTCCTGCTTGCTGGCACACTGCCCCTCTGCCTTTTGGTTTTATGCTTGCCGGCACACCACTCCTCTGCCTCTTGGTTTCCTGCTTGTTGGCACACCGCCCCTCTGCCTCTTGGTTTCCTGCTTGCCGGCACACCGCTCCTCTGCCTCTTGGTTCTGGCTTGCTGGCACACCGCTCCTCTGCCTTTTGGTTTTCTGCTTGCTGGCACACCGCTCCTCTGCCTCTTGGTTTCCTGCTTAATGGCACACCGCTCCTCTGCCTCTTGCTTTCCTGCTTAATGGCACACCTCTCCGCTGCCTCTTGCTTTCCTGCTTAATGGCACACCGCTCCGCTGCCTCTTGGTTGCTTTTACAAGCAGAAGAAGTGTTATCCATGTACCATGGTGAGACGTGCATTGCTTTTTGAAAACTTCTTTTATTTTGGACTAAAGTGATTTTTTTGAGCTTGTATTCAGTCTTGAAGATTTAATGTTTTATATGCAAGGGCAATAAAGTAATGCGACATAGAAAATTAAAAATAATTTATATAGTGAAATAGTGAAAAAATGAACAAATAAATGTAAACATTTCCTAACAGGACTTTAAAAAAAATAATAAAAAAATAAATAAAATTGCCAAAATAAATTTTTAAAGTAAAAAAAAAGGGTAAGAAAATAAATTACAATATTAAAATACGCTGTGAATATTATCAGTGTTCTAACATATTAGAGTGATTGTGTCACTATGATTAATGGTGGAAAGTTAAAGGAAATACAGCCGTCATAAAAAAATAAATTTATTGGAATCCTAAACTGTATGTAGCCAAAATAATGTGCAAAAAAAAAAAGTAATTCCTGCAAAACGCAAAACATAAAAAAAGTGGTCTGATAAAATATAAAAATAAAAAACGAAACAAATAAATACGAATATCTACATTAGATTAATCATCTTTCCATAATACCTGACCAGAGAATCCGTTGAAGAAGGAATACCAAAAGTGCACGAGGGTGTAGGCAAAGTTCTTGTAGAAGAAGTAACTTAGGAACTTGCACATGCGGATGTAGGACCAGCGGCCGTGAACAAGGAGGAGCCTTTGGAGGTATCGGAACTGGGCGAAGGAGTAGTCGCTGGACATGACGGCCTGCATCCCCTCCTGTCCACTGATACCGACGCCGATATGGGCAGCTGCAAAATATAAAAGTGACATGAGGCACAAATCTGCTGGTGGCTTTTAGGATCTGCACTGTGCTGACACTTTCAAATTACATCACACCCCGACATGCCAACGCTCCAAGACTGAAAGAATGGAAGATCTCCAGAACATCTGGAGGAGTTGGCGAATCTCCCTGGAAGTGCTCAAAGCTTCCGTAAAATAGCGCCTCCAGACAGGATTGGGTGCGGTTCCTTAAAGCGGTGGGTAACAGGGAGAAGAGGGCTCCACATTCAGAAGTCTCCAAAAAACCTGAAAGTTGGCAATTACTTATATACACCTTATCTCCAGAATTCATTATACTAGAGAACACTGTGCAGAATAAACCGGGCTTTACACGCTACGAGATCGCTACAGCGATCTCGTTGGGGGTCACGGTTTTTGTGACGCACATCCGGCCGCTGTAGCGATGTCGTTGCGTGTGACTCCTAGGAGCGATTTTAGATCGTTACAAAAACGTCCAAAATCGCTCCTCGTTGACATGGGGGTCCATTCTCAATTATCGCTGCTGTCGCTGGGGCGAAGTTGATCCTTGTCCCTACGGCAGCACACATCGCTACGTGTGACGCCGCAGGAACGGGGAACCTCTCCTTACCTGCCGTCGCCGCAATGCGGAAGGAATGAGGTGGGCGGGATGTTACGTCCCACTCATCTCCGCCCCTCTGCTTTGATTGGGCGGCCGCTTAGTGACGTCGCTGTGACGCCGCACGACCCGCCCCCTTAGAAAGGAGGCGGTTCGCCGGTCACAGCGACATTGCTAGGCAGGTAAGTATGTGTGACGGGTCCGGGCGATGTTGTGCGCCAAGGGCAGTGATTTGCCTGTGTTGCACAACCGATCGGGGCAGGTACCCACGCTAGCGATATCGGTACCGATATCGCAGCGTGTAAAGTGGCCTTTAGCCAGTGTTGGTCAGGCAATCCAAAAATTGTGATACAACTCACTTGGTGTCTACCTTGAAGCTCCTGGCAAAAAAATGTACAATTGGCCCCCAATAATCATGTAATGGTGCCTGTGGGGCTTGTTAGAGTTAAGAAGGCCTGTCAATTCTTAAAGGGTGTGATAATTATCATGAAAGAAAATGCACTGAAAAAAAAGACTAATCTAAATAGATACAGGGGGTCTTTTTGATTATTCTACAATTTGCCATCAAGTAAGAAACATCTACTTTTTTGTACGGGACGCCTGAATTCATCAAGCCTATAAATGAAACGGACACTCCAGAACCTCTCGGAGACTCTTGGAAATGACAAGCTGGTATATTTCTTCATTCTCACAAGTTGTGAACTGTATGGTAAAGACTTCTAAGTTAGAGTTAAGACCCCTGTACACACTGAGACTTTCTAGCGATCCCACCAGCGATCCCAACCTGGCCGGGATCGCTACAAAGTCTCTGGTGAGTCGCTGGTGAGCTGTCAAACAGGCAAACCTGGCCAACGACGCAGCAGCGATACGGACCTGCAGAACGACCTAGCTGGTCGTTGGGGACGTGTCAAAGCAGCTTTTTGAAAGGGAAGTCACTAACGATGTCGTTGTAACGGTGTCAAACACACCGATACATGCTGCGCAGCGGGAAACAAAGGACCAAAAAATGGTCCTGAAAGATTTGTAGAGATCAGCGAACTCACAGCAGGGGCCAGGTCGCTGATGCGTTTCACACACTGCAATGTCGCTGGGGAGGTCGCTATTATGTCACAAAACCGGTGACGTTACAGCGATGTCGTTAGCGATGATGCAGTGTGTAAAGGGGCCTTTAGAGTTCCTCTTACAGGCCCCATCAGACTTTGAAAGTTGTTTGTGATTTCTATCTCTGCACCCTCTATAACTAAGGACCTAGTTAACCTTCAGCCTTCCAGAAGCTGACTGTCTATAAGATTATTGTCATGCGGTGTTCTGTTGTTCTGTTCTGCATTCACTAGGTGTCATGGTGGCGTCAGACTCTGTTCATACTGCAGAGTCTGACAGGTAACCTGCTGTTTCTTAGTTGCTCAGCCAGAGCCGGGCATCGGCTGTTTCATGTTCACTGCTCATCAGTCCAGCAGCAATTAATCCCTGCTGGCTTGTGAACCGCTGCTAAGAGCTCAGGTTGCTAATGGCCACTTACAGTCACCCCCACCCTTTATAAAGTGCTGGATCCGGTTCCTTAATGCTGATTATAGCTCCAGCGATTCCGGTCTTTAGCGTGTGATCCAGTATCTGGTGATCTTGTGTGGTTTGGAAATATCCCTGTTATCAGTTTATTTCCTCCCTGTATCTTACTTAATCCTGTGCACGTTTTGGCTCTCCCTTGGGTCTGATTGCAATGTGTATGTGTTTTTGTTCTTCCCTGTCTGTATTATTTGTGGGGTTTGTTACTGTGGTTCCAGCCCTCCCTAGGGGTGGGGGAAAGAGGGTGTTAAACCAGGGTTTGGACAGGAGTTAGGGTCATCCTGGTGGTCCAGACCTCACTACCATAGAGCGTACCTCTGGGATAAAAGACAGAGCTGGGTCCCCAGTCTGAGGGCCAGATTCAGTGCCTCTGCTTCAGTTACCCATCTCTACCGTGACAATTATAGCCAGAAAGTTCTCTATGTCCCCTTGAAAGTGCAATTGGGTGCCAAGGCCATGTTAACTGACAAAGCATCCTGGCGTCAGACACAGGAAATCTTCTTGAAGCACTTTGGAAAGTTTCCAGGGGCTTAGGTGGCCCTTGGGATGTTTGCCAACTTGTCTAAGATCTCCTATTTTTTCTCGGAGCCTACATTTTTTTTTTATACGGAACGCCTATATTCATCAAGCCTATAAATTAAATGGACACTCCAGAACTTGTCGGAAACTCTTGGAAATGACAAGCCTGTATATATTTTCGTTCTCACCAGTTGTGAACTGTATGGTAAAGACTTCTAAGAGTCCCAGCACATGTGGCAGGAATATGGTAAGCCTCCCCAACCCCTTACTTTTTATCATGCTGACGTCATTAGCGCCATCACCGATTGACAAGGTGACGGCCTTCTTGTACTTCTTCACCAAGTCGACCACCATGGCTTTCTGCTTCGGAGTCACTCTACAGCAGATGACGGATCTGCATTCGCAGGCAAGATCCACAAAGTTCTTCTGCCGTTTTTCCTTCAAGGCCTTGGCTTTGCTAATCTCCTCTGGGTCCCGCTGTTTCTGCTCGGTCGTCTTCGGTAATCTCAGCTTCAGGCGTCTTTTCTTCCTTTTCTTCTTCTCCAGCAAGATTTCATTCTGTTTGGATAAAAGAACCAACATGGAAAAATTAACGTAAACTCGTCCATTGGCCACCTCTACAAAAGGGGAGTCCCAGACCCCCCACAAATCTCAATATGAAATAATTAGAAATCATCAGCTGATTTCAACAAATTAAGGGAAGAGCTTAAATGTGTAGATTGGGACAAAGTCATGGTAACTGGGGATACCGAACATAAATGGGGTAAGTTTAAGGATATACTACTAGAGTCCTGTAAAAAACGTATACCCTCTGGTAATAAAATGTCCAGGAATAAAAAGAAACCACTATGGATAAATAAGACTGTACAAAGTATAATAAAACAAAAACAAAGGGCATTTAAAATCTTAAAGGCTGAGAATACAGAAATAGCATTGCAGGAGTATAAAGATATCAATAGGAAATGTAAAAAAGAAATCAAACAAGCAAAATTAGCTACTGAAACAAAAATCGCCAATGACATTAAAATAAATCCCAAAATCTTTTATAAATACATTAATGCCAAAAGGAAAACAAAGGATAGTATCGGCCCCTTAAAATATAATAACAAGTTAGTTATAGAGGACAAACAAAAGACTGAGATATTAAATAGGCATTTCTCATCTGTATTCACCAAGGAACTGACTGTACCAGGGATCATTCAACAAGTGAAAAATCAAAGTCCACCACCCGATATAATTAATTTAACACAAGATGAAGTACGCCTACGTCTGAGTAAATTAAACATTGACAAATCCCCAGGGCCAGATGGCATTCATCCACGAATATTGAGGGAATTGAGCTCCGTAATCGACAGACCGCTGTATCTCATCTTTTTAGACTCACTTGTAACAGGGTTGGTGCCTCAGGATTGGAGGATTGCTGATGTGGTACCGATATTTAAGAAAGGTAAGAGGGTAGATCCAGGCAACTACCGTCCAGTAAGCCTGACATCAGTAGTATGCAAAGTTTTTGAGGGCATTTTAAGGGATGACATGCAAAAATATATTGCAGAAAATAATATGATAACTGACAAACAGCATGGATTCATGAAAGATAAGTCGTGTCTAACCAACCTGTTGGGGTTCTATGAGGGGGTAAGTTCAAACCTGGATATTGGTAATACAGCTGATGTGATTTATTTGGACTTTGCAAAGGCATTTGATACTGTACCACATAATAGCCTTATACTAAAGCTCCAGAAGCAAGGACTAGGGGACACAATATGCAACTGGGTAAGGAATTGGCTAAAAGATAGGAAACAAAGAGTAGTCATAAATGGTACATTCTCTAAATGGGCTGTAGTCAGCAGTGGGGGCCGCAGGGATCTGTGCTTGGACCAATTCTTTTTAATCTCTTTATTAATGACCTTGTGGATGGGATTGATAGTACAGTGTCAGTCTTTGCCGATGACACCAAACTATGTAGGATATTAAAAACTGACCTGGATAGTACAATATTACAAAAAGATCTGGATAAGATGTCAGAATGGGCAGACACTTGGCAAATGAGATTTAATGTTGATAAATGTAAAGTAATGCACCTAGGACGGAGTAATCCTATAGCTGCGTATACATTAAATGGAAGTAAACTCGGGACTACAGAACAGGAGAAGGACTTGGGTATTCTCATTACAAATAAGCTGAGCAGCAGCACTCAATGTCAAGCAGCAGCTGCTAAAGCAAACAAGATTTTAGGGTGTATAAAAAGAGAGATTAGATCCCGTGATCCCAACGTATTGTTACCCCTCTATAAATCACTTGTAAGGCCACATCTGGAATATGGGATCCAGTTTTGGGCTCCACATTTTAAAAAGGACATTCAGAAGTTAGAGTCAGTTCAAAGGCGGGCAACTAGACTACTACAAGCAATGGAGGCCACCCATATGATGACAGGTTGAAAAAGTTAGATATGTTTAGCTTAGAAAAAAGACGTCTCAGAGGAGATCTCATTTATATGTATAAATACATGTGTGGTCAATATAAAGGACTGGCACATGACTTATTCCTTCCAAAGACAGTACTAAGGACCAGGGGGCACTCACTGCGAGTGGAAGAAAAGCGATTCCGAAACCTAAATAGGAAAGGGTTCTTTACAGTTAGAGCGGTCAGACTGTGGAATGCCGACCACAAGAGGTAGTAATGGCAGATACTATAACAGCTTTTATATCAGGGCTGGATGATTTCCTCAGTACACACAACATTGTTGGTTATAAATGACTTAGTGACTAAATGTAGAACTGGTGGAGGAAGGTCGAGCTGGATGGACCTAGGTCTTTTTTCAACCTAAGTAACTATGTAACTATATAATGGCCTGTTATTATTATAGCGCTATTACTTGGGCACAGTGTTTCGGTATTTACTTAGGCAACAAGTACAATAAATAATGCAATGTATGTATTGTTTTGGCAGACTTTTTGGGTCGTTTTCATGTGGATTTTGGGGCACAATATGCGGCGAAATGTGTGAATATACCCCTACCGATAGATATGAGACCACTTACCAACCAGGATCCGGTAATGATTAATGTCCGTTTTTTATTCGACTCTGGATTAAGCTCGCTGTTTACATCTAGGTCACCGTGACTGATGCCAGATTTCTGGAGATCAATTCTCTTCTGTATTAGAGTGCTGAAAAAACACAAAAAGGTTTTTATATTCTGGTACTACAGTACAATGCACCTTAGAGGGGATGTTCACTTTTTTTTCCCTTACATGCAATAATTGGGGCTGAAAATCATTTTTGTAATTGGGTTGCATTAAGAAATGTGCACCATTTGCCTTCTATAGTTTCTGGGTGGTGCGGCCTATTGCTGATTTAATGGAGAATCTGTCAGTCGGCCCAATATGGCGATGTGATGGGGAGGTTGTGACCCATCTATCTGTCTTTTTCTGAGCTATTCTCAGCTGATTTAGGACCACAGACTACTGGAGGACATAGGCATAAATTGGTCATAAATGTGCAAGAACAATATATTGGCCCTTTTGCCACCCAAGAACTCATCCTAATGCAGAATTTCATCTGCTTTGGAGCTGGATGTTTCCCCTTTAGCTCTCAGGATCCTGTGCGACTATTATGTCCACCCCTGCCACAGACCACATCAAAGTTGAATATGCAGGAAAACAGACAAATGGTGCAAAATTTTTAATGAAACCAAGTTGGAAAAATTATTTTTAGCCCCAAATATATGCAACTGAGTAAAAATTCCCAAAGATGGACAATCCCTTTAAATCACCTGAGCCTAAATGCTCACTATATTGTTTTAATGTGGCATGACTTTACACTGTATAAGTTATAAAGGACATAAATTGGTAAAATAACTTCTCACGCACGTGACTAGCAGGGTTTATCCAGTATCTGGTAAATCTCCAGAAGATGCAACAACACACAGGGAACACAGGGGTCACAATACAACGGCGGTCCCTGCCCCTAGGGAGAGGAATGAGGGGATACCTGCTGAACTTATATCAAGCTGATTGCTAAGCGTCCCTATACAGGTTCTTGCAATCTGTCGCTGAGCTGGATACCTTAGGTCCTCACCTAGCCCTACACTCACCCTGGCTAGTGAGCAGGCCGACGAGATCACTAGTCTCGCCAGTACAATGAAGAAACACGAGGTTAGAAAACCAGACAGGGAAAATAGACGTGAAAAGGAAAAACTTTAGTGCAGCAAACACTAGTTCTGCACACAAGACAACCTCCTTCCAGAGCAGTCTCTTTCCAAAGTGGACCACATAGAAATGAGGCATTCCGTTTCTATCACAGGCATCATGTGATCAGATCACATAACTTAATAGAGAAGGGGAGTGATCCCAAAAAGCAGCACCTGAGATTGGAAGCTACAGCCAGCAGCCTGGCAGGAAAGTGTGCTCAACCCTTACAGCACCACAAGCAAGGGGATGTTAACAAATAACCATAGTGAACCTGCCAGCAGGGAGGCGCTGTGACCTTCCGACACCAGATCCACCCAGGGTCTCCCCCGAGCGAGATACGCTCATGATAGTAACACTCCAACATTTTTTATGCTAACTTTCTGGCAAAATCCAAAAATATGTGTCAATCCACTTCAGCTAGAGACCATTTTGACCATTAAGTATGGGCTGCTGTGTCATGTGATTTCCAGTTTGGCCGCCAGGGACTCAGTCTCACATGTCATGTGAACTACACGGTGACATCCTACTGATCATGTTGGATCATATCCCTACTGGCACCTCCAATGTGTGAGAGTTGCAAATGACTGTTCTACTAAGCTTGGTAACTGTGCCGTGCAGGGGAAGCGGTGCCCACCCGTAAGGAGAAAAGGAAGACACCACCCAGAGATCGAGAAGCTTAAAAAGGTGCTGCCCAAAGTAAAGAAAGGTGAAGAGCCAGTGTGTCATCTCACCCAAGAGGTCTGTGTGTACATGGACCAAGAGGAATTTGCTACAAAGATGGTGAAATACGTAGAGTTGTCACTAAAGTGATGAAACATGTAGATGGTGACGAATTGCCAACAATATCAAGAGGCCTATTGTATGAGCGACCAGCAGAAGAGTCTCTCACGGAGAGAGTGACAAAAGTGAATGAAAGCAGAATGGTGTCTTGTTGCCATGTGGCCAAATGGGGTCCTTAGTTTTGGAGGACTATTGAAAAGAATGTAAATATGTTGCTGCTATAAAATTTTAGATTGGCCTTTTATTTTGGCCAGCCTGAGGCACACCGGTGCAATAATCATGCTAACCATCCTAAGGCACACCTGTGCAATAATCATGCTAACCATCCTAAGGCACGCCTGTGCAATAATCATGCTAACCATCCTAAGGCACGCCTGTGCAATAATGTTAACCAGCCTAAGGCACACCTGTGTAATAATCATGCTAACCAGCCTAAGGCACACCTGTGCAATAATCATGCTAACCAGCCTAAGGCACACCTGTGCAATAATCATGCTAACTAGCCTAAGGCGCACCTGTGCAATAATCATGCTGGCCAGCCTAAGGCGCACCTGTGCAATAATCATGCTGGCCAGCCTAAGGCGCACCTGTGCAATAATCATGCTGGCCAGCCTAAGGCACACCTTTGCAATAATCATGCTGGCCAGCCTAAGGCCCACATGTGCAATAATCATACTATTTAATCAGCATCTTGATATGTCACACCCTTGTGAGGTAGATGGATTATCACGGCAGAGTAAAAGTGCTCACTAACACAGATTTAGACAAATTTGTAAACAATATTTAAGAGAAAAGGGCCTTTTGTCTACATGGAAAAAGTCTTAGATCTTTGAGTTCAGCTCATGAAAATTGGGAGTAAAAACAAGAGTTGCCTTTGTATTTTTGTTCAGTGTATGTACAGTTTTTTTTTTGTTACTGCTATGTCCTATCGGCACCGATCGAAGAGGGGAAAACCAAGCCAGGGTCATCCTGTAAATTATTCTACCACTCAGGTTATAATGCACCTCATATACTCAGAGTCCTCCCCTCCCCCCACAGCTTTGCAATTTGTGATTTTGTCTTCCATGCAGCTAAAGATATCGTGGGCAGTGATATAGTAGATGAATTGGTACAATGATTAGCTGCACTATTCCAAAACTGGCTCTGACATAGAATGCCTATATCATCTGTGTATGTGTCGCGGGCGGCGGGGCGCTGCGCTCGCTAACGCTTGGGTCCGGCGCTGCTGCTGCTGATCGGTGGCTCGAGCGGTGGGCCGGATCCGGGGACTCGAGCGGCGCTCCTCGCCCGTGAGTGAAAGGGGTAGTTTGGATTTGGGGATTTAGTCCGTGACGCCACCCACGGGTTGTGGTGAGGTTGGGGCACCACCGCTGCTGGTGACGGGGATCCCGGGAGCGATGGTATGGAGCAGCTGGGATGTTGTTTTCCCCCTCCGTGGGTAGGGGTTGGTGGTCTCGGGGCCCGGTTAGGTGACGGGGAGGCAGGGTTGGTAAGGTGCAGGGTCGCCTGGACTGCGCAGCGCGGTGCCGGATGGCACGGTTGTACTCCCTCAGCCACAAATGTACGCAAAGTCTCTGGTAAACCAATTGGCTGGATGGACAGGTCCCGCAGCCGGCTGCTGTGGTTTCTTCCGGACGGTTGGTGGTGGCTGCCTTTCCCTGCACCTTTGTGTATGTTCGGTCCCGATGGATTCCCACCGGTAACCCGCTCCTGTCTCGGCGTGGGGGTGTGTGTTGCAGTACCTGTGACGACCTGGCTAGTCCAGGGCGCCACATTCCCCCTTGGTTAAATGCAGACCATCTGCGGGCTGCCCGTCCATCACCGGTTTTATTTTTCTAACTGGAAAAATATAAAAACAACAACAATTTATGCAATTCAAATCTTCCCTTACGGGAGGTAGGCCACTTAAACGTTGCAAAAACACAGATATTTACATTTTTAATAACAACGGACGGACGGCTTCCGCTCTCCCACCCAAGCAACCTAGCCCTGATGCTGCCCCTAAGAAGTGGGCAGCACCCCTTGACCCCAGTCCAGATCCAGGCTGCCCGGGCAGGAACGGGTACGGTGTCTCGCACCCGCCTGTCACTTCAGGGGACCCCACGTCCATAGGGGACCCCTGACCCCCGGAGGATCGCCACCGGTTGCGGTAGTGTCGAGCCTGGGCCATCACTTTCCTCCAGGCCCATCCTCCAAACCTGCCTCTCCGGAGGCGGCAACGGAAAACATACCCCCAACATATTTACAATCCCACAAGTTCGTGGGTGCCCTGCAAGTTCTTAGGCATGTCCATGAAGAGTTCCTCATGCCAACGGTAACAAAGGGTCCCTACGGGGACAACTTGCCGGCAACGGCCGGGTCAATCACGGTGTCAATCAGGTAATTTTCTCGGTTTGATTCATTCATTTACTTAAACAGGGGTAACGGTACTGATGGTCCCAACGGGGACAACGGTGCAACGGAGGGACTGCTGCCTTACTCCAACTCTTCCTCTGACTCCGAAACGGGCTCTGTATCGGGCCCGGAATCATCACTCTTAACTCCCTCACGGTCAAGCGCCTCCTCCAGGGCCAGACAGACTGCCGAGGCCTTCTTCTCCTCTGCGCCAGGTGGACCGCCATCCGTTGCAGCGGCATCCGAGCCTGCAGCCTCCTTCAGCTCTCTGACCTCCGGGCCCTCGGCACCCAGCATCTCGGGCCCCACCGCCATAGCACGGGGCAGCAGGTCAGGCAGGTTAGCGCTGGGGAACCCCATGGGTAGTGGCAGGGACGGTACAAGGGTCAGGATCGGACCGGGTCTCCCAGCCGCAGCGGCCGGTCCCTGTGGGACATGGAGGCGTGGGTCACTCACCAGCTCCGTCACGTCGGCTCCCATCTCGTGCATCTGGGCAATCGCAGCCAGCGCTTCCACCTCGGTAGTCCACTGCTCCGCCAGGAGATGTATCTGATTCCGATGACGTTGGTTAGACTCAGTTACTCGGGCCCTCATCCATGCCACGGTCCCGGGCGCGGGCTGCTGGGCCCCGGGTAGTGCAGGCGGGGCTGACATGGTATCGCGGCTTCAGGGTTCCAGGAACCAGGTTGTTGACAGAGTCCTGGCGTCCCTGCTCTTATGGCCTCGGTTTACATGTGGCCGGACGCCATCCGTCCTCCCTTGGTCCTTCCTCGGCACCTCCTCTTCAGGGGCGGGGTTTCGGCTTTCGCGCCTCCACTGATCGAGGAGACGCTCGAGTGGGAAAATCTTCGCGCCCAAGATGGCGGATTCTGAAATTTTTCGGCCGGACAACGCCGGCGGTGAAACACAAGGCGCACCTCTACCAGCCGGCAGAGCGGTAAGATCCTGTTCGTGATGCCAAGTTGTCGTGGGCGGCGGGGCGCTGCGCTCGCTAACGCTCGGGTCCGGCACTGCTGCTGCTCGGTGGCTCGAGCGGTGGGCCGGATCCGGGGACTCGAGCGGCGCTCCTCGCCCGTGAGTGAAAGGGGTAGTTTGGGTTTGGGGATTTAGTCCGTGACACCACCCACGGGTTGTGGTGAGGTTGGGGCACCACCGCTGCTGGTGACGGGGATCTCGGGAGCGATGGTAGAGAGCAGCTGGGATGTTGTTTTCCCCCTCCGTGGGTAGGGGTTGGTGGTCCAGGGGCCCGGTTAGGTGACGGGGAGGCAGGGTTGGCAGGGTGCAGGGTCGCCTGGACTGCACAGCGCGGTGCCGGATGGCATGGTTGTACTCACTCATCCACAAATGTACGCAAAGTCTCTGGTAAACCAAACGGCTGGATGGACGGGTCCCGCAGCCGGCTGCTGTAGCTTCTCCCGGACGGTTGGTGGTGGCTGCCTTTCCCTGCACCTTTGTGTATGTTCGGTCCCGATGGATTCCCACCGGTAACCCACTCCCCAGCGTGTATATGTGCCGGAGGAGCCCCTTTTCCCGCAGGCTCTGGCCCTTGGAACTCTAGCTGTGGCGGTAGCTGTATTTCCTTCTACTGGTTGGCCGGTTGCCTTCAATCGAGTCTTGGCTGTTAGGAAACCCCTGGGGTTCCGGTCACTGTCGGATTTGACCTCTAATGGCGACTCCAAGCCTGGTCGGGGTCCGTAGGCCCTGCCTGTGTGTGCTGGCTTCACTTCGCTCCCCGGTTCGGTACCGGCGGGCCACCGCCCGTCCCCGCCCCTACGGTTCCGCGTTGATCTGTCTCTCCTGCAGACGGCCACCACCGTCTGCCAACCTTGCTCTTAGTGCTCTTAGTGCCCGGGCCACACACCCGGACACGGTCAGTTTACTCCTCCACTCCTACTTCACTCCTCTCTCCTTCACTTCCCTAACTGAACTCTCCTTTTCCCGCCTCCAGGCCTGTGAACTCCTCAGTGGGCGGGGCCAACTGCCTGGCTCTGCCCCACCTGGTGTGGACATCAGCCCCTGGAGGGAGGCAACAAGGATTTTGTGTCTGGCTGATGTGCCTGTCTGGGGTGGGGGTGTGTGTTGCAGTACCTGTGACGACCTGGCTAGTCCAGGGCGCCAGATATGCACAATCTGCAGTTTATCCTATGGGATATGGCTTCTGCTTGTCTCCTCTGTTTCTGCATCTAAGAGGAGCTGACAGGGGCAAGGTTGTCACAAGCAGGAGGCTGATGAGAGAGACTGAAGCTGCATCTTTAAGGATTATTGACATAGTAAACAAGACCATGATAGTCATTGAGAAACTAATCAGATTATTTTTATCACACTCTATTCTCCTACTATTACCCTTTTTTAATTGATTGTTGACAACAGACCTTCCAGCTCCGCTGTCTGGTATTGGTGGTGGTAATGTCGCGGGCAGGGGACAGACCACAACCAGGGGGCCGCGTGAGGCACTCAGATCCGGGCAGTGGCTGTGGCTCGAGTGACAGGCAGATCGGGGGCTCGTGCAGCCGTCCATCGCCCACGAGTGAAAAGGGGTTATTTACAGGGGATAGTCTTTGTCAGTGACGCCACCCGTGAGTTGCGGTGAGGGATGGTGAAACCGCCGCTGCCTTGTATGTGGGTGCCCGGGGCTGATGGAGCGGGGCAGCAAGGTGGGATCCCCTCCACGGGTAGGGGAGGTGTAGTCCCGGGGCCCAGGGGATGGTGTGGGATTGCAGGAGCTGGAAACTCACAGTTCGGTTGTCGTGGTGCTGGATGAGCTGCTGATGATTTGGATGGTCAGTAACCACACAGAGTCTGTATTGTAAACCAAATTGCCAATGACCGGTCACCTTTGGTGGGTGTATTCGGGTCCCACACCCAGATATACAGCCAGGGGCCCTTTCTTCCACACTCTCTGTCTGTCTCTTTCTTGTCTGGACTAGTCCACTTGAAACGGCCTTCGGACCGGATTCCCTCTCTCGGTACCGGCATGCTCCAACCCTGCCCCGGTCTGCCTCAGGTTCCCCGCGACCGGATCTCCATTGCCTGTGGCCCTCACTGCCACCTAGTCAGCGTGGCTATTTCAGTCGTGAGGTGGTACTGGGCTCCAACCCCGACTGCCACCCTCTCCAGGGAGCTCCAACTCCCTCCTGTCAGCTCTTCACTGAGTACAGCTCAAAACTGCCACTAAACTCCTCTCTGCAGTTCCTAAGCTCTTCTCGATCCTTCTCATTTTCCTGGGGAGGGGGGTGAGTGGGGCCTGATTGGCTGGTGTATATCTGTGTGAGGACTGTGTTGGTACCAAGAAGGAAAATGGCCTGCACTTTGGTGGATTTGTGCAGGCTCTGTGTCAACCTGGTTTTTCCAGGGCGTCACAGTAAAACATACAATGTACAGGCCAGTATCTTGGTAGTGTGCATGCTCACTAGCTCCCGATTCTGGTCACGCCTCTCAGCCCTATAGAAGTGTTCCTGGATTTAAACCCTAGCAGTTCTACAGTACTGTCCACTTACCCCAGAGCATATTCAGAGCAGCAGTAATGGACTATGGCTGACCTGAACTGTCACACCTGTTACACATGAACCCATTTAACTGGAAAATACAGAATAACCATTATCACTAGAAGTCCCAGAGAGGGGTCAGTTAACATTTCTACCTTTGGAACCCATGGAGCTCGAAATGTCTGGGACTTCTAGTGTTATACTGAACTGTGACACAAACAGGAACACTTTAAGGGATTCATTGAGCCAGGGGTCACCAACTCTATATCACTGATCCTTCACTGCTGCTCTTCTGCTACTCACTTGTTACAGCTTCTGTGTCGGGCATTGCCCTTGTTTCCTACACTCTGTGCTTTGATCCATGCCAAGTTTCTCAAGTAACCTAGTCAACTCCTGTGACATCATCAGCCAAGGATTTTAAGACTGACGCAGACAGCTACGTGTGTTTTTGTAATCACTTACTATGTTCTTCTGGAGTTTGCCTCACTATACACTTCTCTCAGCTGCAAATCATCTATTGAACAATTTCTTGTTTATCTATTAACTACAGTGGGTATGGAAAGTATTCAGACCCCTTTAAATTTTTCACTCTGTTTCATTGCGCTATTTGGTAAATTCAAAAAAGTTTATTTTTTTTCTCATTAATGTACACTCTGCATCCCATCCCCCATCTTGTCAGAAAAAAACAAATGTAGAAATTTTTACAAATTTATTAAGCAAGAAAAACTGAAATATCACATGGTCATAAGTATTTAGACCCTTTGCTCAGACACTCATATTTAAGTCATATGCTGTCCATTTTCTTGTGACCCTCCTTGAGATGGTTCTGCTCCTTCATTGGAGTCCAGCTGTGTGTAATTAAACTGATAGGACTTGATTTGGAAAGGCGCACACCTGTCTATATAAGACCTCACAGCTCATAGTGCATGTCAGGCCAAATGAGAATCATGAGGTCAAAGGAACTGTCCAAAGAGCTCAGAGACAAAACTGTGGCAAGGCACAGATCTGGCCAAGGTTACAAAAGAATTTCTGCAGTACTCAAGGTTCCTAAGAGCACAGTTGTGGCGCCCCTGAGGCTTCAGTCGCCACAGAGTACTGCACCCGATTTAAGGTGTAGTGCTTAACCCGGATCTGGAGGAGGTCAGTACCGGTTTCACCACTTACACACTCAAATACACAACCAGGTTGCCCTCCCCAATAGGGACCAGGCTAGGGTAGGGTCTTAAGGTTGCCTTCAAACATGGGGGGCACCACCCTCTAGTGACAGGCACCCGGGGGGCAACCACTTAGGGGGAGTTAGGAGCAAACACAACAGTTAGTAGGAGCTATCCGGCAGGAGAGGAAAGGAGCAGACGTGTCTTACTGGTGCTTGGTCGGACACAGGAGTTCATGCGGTTGCTGAGGGGAGAGCTTAATTGCTCCCTTGGAACTGGTGCCACACCGGGTGCAGGACCCTAGGGAAGATCGTGCTCCAAGTTGGTTTTCCAGAATCTGCCGGGACAGGGAGGTTTCAAGCTTCCCTGGCCACACAGAGCCTGAAAGCACAGTGCCATATAGGATCAGGGGCCTTGGACAGCACCAGGCCCCAGTGTGGAACCCCGGCACCTGCAAATAGGGACAAGAGTAGTATTCGAGACGAACTGGGGTCCCCAAGTAGCTTTAAGCCACAGGGATCACACACGGTGCTAGGAGGAAGGGGCCCACCGAGCATCACACCAGACTGACCTCTGAAGCTAACGGGTTCGACGGGGCCCATCACAGCGGGTGATCGGTACTACCTGGGCGAGCGGCACCAAAAAGTGAGTAAAGACACCTCAAACCGCAGCAACAGACTCGGACTCTTATTACTGCCTCGGCGCTAAAGGCCATCTCTACTCCCCTAATCATCCTCCCCGGGCCCGCTCCACCTGTGGGGAGCGATACCATCTCTAGCTGCTACTACCTTCCGCACCGGAGGACAGCGACGGCTAATCCCTGGCCGCATACCACAGGTGGCGTCACAACATTTATCCTACTACTACCCCATCATCTCCCCTCATTATTAGTGTACACCTAGGGGCATGAAGCCGGGCAGGCCACCGTGACATCCCAGTTCATCACACCAGCCTGGTGACGAGTAACGCAGGTACGAGATTCCCTGGTGCCTGACGACCCCCTGCCCCCTGGGTGCTAGACAGTGGCCTCCATAATCCTTAAATGGAAGAAGTTTGGGACCACCAGAACTCTTCCTAGACCTGGCCGTCCAGCCAAACTGAGCAATCATGGGAGAAGAGCCTTGGTGAGAGGTAAAGAAGAACCCCAAGATCATTGTGGCTGAGCTCCAAAGATGCAGTAGGGAGATGGGAGAAAGTTCCTCAAAGTCACCTATCATTGCAGCCTCCTCCAGTCGGGCCTTTATGGCAGAGTGGCCCGAGGGAAGCCTCTCCTCAGTGCAAGACATATGAAAGCCCACATAGAGTTTGCAAAAAAACACATGAAGGATTCCCAGACTATGAGAAATTAGCATGTGTTTCAGAAGAAAGGGATTTACGCCGCGCTCACACCATATAATTTAATCATAGATTTATGTTTCTTTATTCTTTGTAGGCACAGATCAACGCGTTTCGAGGGACGCAGCCCTCTTCATTAGGACAGCAGACCAGAAAGAACATAAATATAGTCAAGTAGTAGACTATATTTATGCTCTTCCGGTTTCCTGTCCTGATGAAGAAGGCTGCGTCCCTCAAACGCGTTGATCTGTGCCTACAAAGAATAAAGAAACATAAATCTATGATTGAATTATGTGGTGTGAGCGCGGCGTAAATCCCTTTCTTCTGAAACACATGCTATTGTTTAAACCGGGGAGCTGCAGCTAACCACCATTATTTTGGCTATTATGTACCGCCCTGCGCTCAGCTGCAGACGAGCCGCTCGGATCCGGGCTCGTCGGTGGGTGGCTCGAGCGCCTCCGGACTCGGGGTCACTTCGCTCTGAAAGGGGCTTGTGCTTTGAAGGGGTTAGGTTAACGGCCGGAGCCGTGGTTTTGGTTAAGTTCGTGACTCCACCCACGGGTTGTGGTGAATGTGGACACCACCGCTGCTGTTTACTAGGCGCCCGGGGGAGATGTGACGCAGCAAAGGTGTTAACCCCTCTGTGGGTAGGGGTAATGGCCCCGGGACCCGCTTGGGATGGTATGTCGGTGCTTGGCGGTGATGGCCCGAGGGCACAGTTGTACTCACTATGATTGATGCACAAGAGTCTCTGGTAAACTAAGATGATGGTGGTCGGTGCCCGCAGCCGGCTGCGTCTGGTCCCCCACTCGGGTTGGTAGTCTCCGCCTTTCTCCTGCACCTTGTACTGTAGCTCTGGGCTGCCTGTGCTTCAGCAATGGGAGCCCGCTCCCCGGCATTGTATATGTCAGGAGAGCCCGTTTGCCTGCAGACGCTGGCCCGTGGGATCTCTCTGCCTATGCGGTGGCTTTCTATCCCCCTCGGTGGGCTGTTGTCTTCAGTCGGGACTTGGGTGGGAAAGGACCTAAAGTCCAGACCTCAATCAGTTAATTAACGTGGTACACTGGTTTCTGGACCTCGCTTCAGGGTCTGAATACCCCCCTTTGTGCTGCGGTTTCCAGTCGGTTCCCCGGTTCGGTACCGACGGGCCACTACCCTGTCCCGGTCCCTTACGGTTCCACCGAGCCGTCTTCCTGGCTCCTGCAGGCTGAGGCCACCGTATGCCTCCTAGCCAGAGGTGACTGGGCTCCAACCCAGACACCTGTTGTCAGTCTGTGGCAGACCTGGGCACAGGTCTGCCTCTGCACTTGAACTTCACCACTCCACTGTCAAAAACTGATCTCAAAACTGACTTGTTTTCCTGACTCAGGCTCTCTGAACTCCTCGGTGGGCATGTCCAACCTCCTGGGAACGCCCCATGGTGTGTACATCAAACCCTGAGGGAGGTGACTAGGGTTTTAAGGTTGGTGGCTGATGACACCTTTTTAGGGGACGGATGTTATGCAAGGGCTTACCTGTGACTACCTGGCTAGTCCAGGGCGTCACAATTATAGTGGTTGTGACTGGCACAACCGCTATAGGTGAGTACACTTCTTTTTCTCCTAAAGGTTGTTATCGTTTAAGACCTTAGTGCACTTTCTCTTCTACAGTCTATCATTAGACTATGAGAAATAAGATTCTCTGGTCTGATGAGATGAAGATAAAACTTTTTGGTGATAATTCTATGTAGTATGTGTGCAGAAAACCAGACACTGCGCATCACCTGCCCAATACAATCCCAATAGTGAAACATGGTGGTGGCAGCATCATGCTATGGGGATGTTTTCAGCTGCAGTGACAGGACGACTGGTTATAATTGAAGGAAAGATGAATGCGGCCAAGTACAGAGATTTCCTGTTACGTCACCAACGGAGTCTGCTCCATCGACTTCTACTCCGATCGCCAGGCGACGCCGTGTTCCTGCCGTGGATAGTGCTGATGATGGGAGAGGAGTCGATGCCAGCGATGCCGGTGGGCGCAGGCTCCGCTCAGCCACTGGGCTGGGTTTCCTGGGGATCTGCAGTGCCACTGGTTGACTGTAGGTGGCAGGTGTCTCCCAGCTGAAGTACCATCATTCAGCTACAGCCTATGGGAAGACACCACACCCTTTTTAATGCCCCTCCTGTCTGCTGACCTCTGCCAGAGATAGTTCTGAAAATTCTGGCTCCTGTTTCGTCCTGTTCTGTGAGTTTGTGTGCTGATTAACGCTTGTTTCCTGACTATGTTTCCTACCTGCTGTTTTTGTACCTCACTGCCCTATCCGGTTTTGACCTATTCTTGTTTCTGATTACGTCCTTGCCTGCCGATTCTGTCCCTGTTCCGCAATTCCTGGTTTGACCCTGCCTGACGATTACTCTCTCAGACTGCAGACTTCCACAGGTAGTGATCTGCAGGGCTGTGTAATTCAAAATTCCTGTATAAGGGTTAAAGGGTTTCATGGTTTTGGGGGTCCTGCTTGGTGAGTGGCTTCCCTCTAGCGGCTAGAGTCTAGAGTCTAGCCTGTCCATTACAGCCCGTCTGAGTCTGTGGATCCAGGCAGGCGTTACATATCCAGGAAGAAAACCTCTTGCAGAGTGCTCTGGACCTCAGACTTGGCCGAAGGTTCACCTTCCAACAAGATAAAGACCTAAGCACACAGCTAAAATAACAAAGGAGTGGCTTCAAAAGAACTTTGTGACCATTCTTGACCGACCCAGCCAGAGCCCTGACCTAAACCCAATTGAGTATCTCTGGAGAGTTATGTAAAAGGCTGTCCACCAACGTTCACCATCCAACCTGACGGAACTGGAGATGATCTGTAAGGAAGAATGGCCGAGGATCCCCAAATCCAGGGGTGAAAAACTTGTTGCATCATTGCCAAGAAGACTCATGGCTGTACTAGCTGAAAAGGAGGGCGCTTCTACTCAATACTGAGCAAAGTTGTCTGAATACTTATGACCATGTGATATATCAGTTTTTCTTGTTTAATAAATTTTCAAAAATTTCTACATTTCTGTTTTTTTCTGACAAGATGGGGTACAGAGTGTACATTAATGAGAAAAAATGAACTTTTTAGAATTTACCAAATAGCTGCAATGAAACAAAGAGTGAAAAATTTAAAGGGGTCTGAATACTTTCTATACCCATTGTATCTTCATTTACTTGCCGGCTCAGACCTGCAGTTAACCCTTCGTCTGCAGTAAGCATGACAAACTCTTCCCTTTGCTTGTGCTGTTCACACTGCAAACACTGCTGCTGCAAAAGCAAATATTTAGTTTGCTTGTTCATTACTATTGCTTACTTCACTGCCAAGGCAAAGACCATCGGTCTGCTGATAGCACACAACTCTTTTCTATAACAATTTGTTTACTTCATGTCCTGGACTGATTATACATCTACAGTTCCTGTCTATGAGTCTTCTGGTGTTTCCTGCTCTGCTTATCTGACTGCCACCATGCATATCTTGCTGTCCTGATCCTCACTGATCCAGGTACCAACTGTGCCATCAAAATGGTCTGTCTTGCTCGCTAAGCCCACACCTTCAGTCTGTGATGCTCACCCTGACCTATAGAGGACCCACTTGATCACGTGAGCCTGTGATACATTAGACAGGACTCTTGGCAAAAATGTGCAACGAAACGCCTGTGCTGAACTATCTAGGGAAAATAAGTGGATGGGTGCTTCTTTAAAGTTGAAGAAGTGACCTTAGATTTGTACATATTTATACAAGGGTGGAATATATGCAGTTCCCACCAAAATTGGATTAGAGCAGTACCCCTGTACATTATAGACAAAGGACAAATTCAGAGCACATGTACTTACTTGACCTCCTCTCCGTAGGTGATAATGGATTCATCCGTTAGGAGTTTACAGGCAAAACCAATGTTTTCGGCAGTCTCTGAAATTAGAAAAATATATATAAATGTGTAGCGTTGGCGTCCCTACACCCCTTGCTCCTCTCCCATCGGTGCCGCGCGCTCACTCACCGCTGCAGCTGGCTCTCTCCACACTACCTGGCATCCCCGCGGCGATCTACATGGGTGATTCCTACTTCCCCCTCCCGGGGCTTGTGCACACGATACAGGTCCTCCTAGAGTGCTCCTAGGGCATGTGCATGCACTAATATCCTTCTCTTAAAGGGCCAGTACATTGTTCCCAGGAAGTGCCTCTTAGCTTATCGCTTATGGCACTCTTCCACTAGGGGAGGTGCCTGATCACCACTCATGTTCAGTTAATGGTTTGCTCTCTAGAGAGCTTGTTGTCAGGTTCTCTTGTCTGTCCTGTCCTGCTTGTACCTGGTTCCAGTCCATTCTGCCCTGTTGGCACCTGGTTCCAGTCCATCCTGCCCTGTTGGCACCTGGTTCCAGTCCATCCTGCCCTTTTGGCACCTGGCTCCAATGCATCTTGCCCTGTTGGCACCTGGTTCCAGTCCTGTCCTACCTTGTTGTCACCTAGCTCCAGTCCATCCTGCCCTGTTGGTACTACTGACTGTCCGTCAACTTTGACCGTGTCACCTGTCTCATCTACTCCGGTGGTTCTTGTCCTTGCTAGTGACTCTGCCTGTCCATCCTGGCCGTGCTGTCTGCTTCAGCTATCCTGGTGGTCCTTGTCTACAGACTCTAACTGTCTGCACATGGGTCTGTCCCTGCCCTGGGGGTTAGCTGCCACATACCCGGTTACTGCCCTGGGAGTAGCACCTGGCATCTGCCTCGTGGTGGGCGCTTAGTCAAGCCTGTCCCATTAATATGATAAGCCTGGGGTACTCCTGTGGTCCAGTGGGTCCACTTCAGTTCACCGCTTTACTATCTCCGACGACGAACGTTATAAAATTATCATTATTTTGCATTTCCAGTTACTTCATCATGGTGTAAAATTGTCTGAATGTAATAAGCTTGTCTACATTAGGCTTGTCTACAGCACACTTACCTTTCTTATCTCCTGTCAGGACCCAGATCTTTATGTCGGCTTTAGCCAATGTATAGATTGTCTGAGGAACGCCATCCTGTAGCTTGTCCTCTATAGCTGTGGCTCCCAACAGCTACAAAAATACATTAAAAAAATTATTTCCCACTTGGCATTGGGGTGTTAGCACAATAGAAGGATAATACATTTTTGGGCAATGCTTCAGTAAGGTCTATACTATCAGAAGTTGTCCCATACTTATAAGTGTCCATAGACAACCACATTTAACCCTACCATCCGGTAATTAGAACAAAAAAAATCCTAATATTGACCTCTACCAAATCTATTGAAGACAATTCCAGATAGTAGAATGAGTCTACCATTTGAAGTCTTCTCCATGGCCCCACTGATTGTGCCTAATTCCGGTGCCAATTTGACCCACAGTCATGGGTGCCACCGATCACATGTAGATAGTAGCCCAAACCAAGGAGAGGTAAATTACAAATATTACACGGGTCACCTACCACTAAGTTATTCTCGATCTCTTCGTATACTTTATCCAGAGCTTCGTCGCGGTCGTTTATGGCCACACTGGCTTGCTGGTATTTTTTATTCCATTTCTCAAAGTCTTCTTCACTGATGTCCTTGTAGCAGAGGCACAGTGTCCTCAGAGTCTCATTGGCAAACACCTGATAGCAAAGCGGGGAACAGCTTAATTTTCATGAGTACAGCTTGTAATAAAATAATCACAAACAAAACTTTGGATTAACAATTGGAGAGAATCAAATGTAAGGGGGTCATCAAGTACTGTTAAAGAGGTCACTTGGTCTTTGGTTTCCAGGACACTCAAAGTGTTGGGACTATGATTTTTTTTTAATTATCCCTTTGAAGTGGAAATTTCTGCTGTACAGTATACTGCCTCTCAATGCTGCACAGAATTGTTTTATGCCACTCCCACACAAACAGCAGCGGGATGACACGGGAAGAACCCATAACTTCCTGACTACTTGGCAGGTTAAAGCCTGATCCATATGGTCCATGACTACCATTTCATATGAACTTACATCTAAAGCCTCCTGAGTCCGCTCTTGGATAGGGTTGTCTGGATGTAGGCGATGATAAATGACGGTGTCAGCTCCCTTACAGTAAAGTTTTATTTTTCCATCTGGATCCCGAACTGAAAAGTAACAGTGATTATTTAGGATATGGGTGGATTATTGTTTTTCTATCCATGTTCTTGAGTTTTATATCAGCTGATGAATTGTTGTTGACTGAATCCTTTTAAAGCTATTGTCCAGTTTAAAAAAAATCCATTTTTATATACCCTACATTAAATAAGTAAATATAGGGAGTCCCTCTCTGTTCTGGATCCTCCTCTCTAATATCTAATATCTATCCCGGACGAGCCCCAATGTCACTTCTAGTTAATATACGGAGTTCCTCTCTGTTCCGGATCTTCCTCTCTAATATCCAGCATCTATCCCGGACGAGCCCCCCAAATTGCTTTTAGCTAATATAGGGAAGTTCTCTATGTTCAGAATCCTCCTCTCTAATCTAATATATATCTCGGATGGGCCACCAAGTCACTTCTAGTTAATATAGGGATGTTCTCTCTGTTCAGGATCCTCCATTCTAATATCTAATATCTATCCCGAACAAGCCCAAGTCACTTCTAGTTAATATAGGGAGGGCCTCTATGTTCAGGATCCTCCTCTCTAATATCTATCCCGGACGAGACCCCAAGTCGCTTCTAGTTAATATAGGGAGGTCCTTTCTGTTCAGGATCCTCCTCTGTAACATCTAGTATCTATCCGGACGAGCCCCCCAAGTTGCTTCTAGTTAATATAGGGCGGTCTTCTTTGTTCAGGATCCTCCTCTCTAATATCTATCCCAGACGAGCCCCCAAGTCACTTCTAGTTAATATAGGGAGGTCCTTTCTATTCAGCATCCTCCATTCTAATATCTTATATCTATCCTGAAAAAGCCCAAGACACTTCTAGTAAATATAGGGAGGTCCTCTATGTTCAGGATCCTCCTCTCTAATATCTATCCCAAACGAGCCCCTAAGTCGCTTCTAGATAATATAAGGAAGTCCTATATAATATCTAGTATCTATCCCAGATGAGCCCCCAAGTTGCTTTTAGTTAATATAGGGAGGTCTTCTTTGTTCAGGATCCTCCTCTCTGTCTATCTCAGACGAGCCCCCAAGTCACTGCTATTTAATATAAAGAAGTCATCTATAACATCAAGTATCTATCCCGGATGAACACCCAAGTCACTTCTAGTTAATATTGGGAAGTCCTCTCTGTTCAGGATCCTTTTCTCTACTATCTATTCTGGATGAGCCCCCAAGTCACTTCTATTTAATATGAAGAAGTCATCTATAACATCAAGTATCTATCTCGGATGAGCCCCCAAGTCACTTCTAGTTAACATTAGGAAGTCCTCTCTTTTCAGGATCCTTTTCTCTAATATCTATCCCAGACAAGCCCCCAAGTTGCTTCTATTTAATATAAAGAAGTCGTCTATAACATCAAGTATCTATCCCGGATGAACACCCAAGTCACTTCTAGTTAATATAGGGAGGTCCTCTCTGTTCAAGATCCTCCTCTCTAGGCCGGATCATGAGTGGTTATATAGTCCTCATGCAGTAGAAGCATGGACTTTAAATTTTGCTATGCCATCTTGTTGTCTCTTTAAAGAGAAACTTTACACTTAGAACCTCCTATCAAAGGTGTTTTAGCCAACCTCCAGTGTCCTACTTTGCACTGATGAGGGGCAAGAACCTGAAACAGCTGCCTGCAAATGGAGGTTGTTTACTTTTGAAAAAGATCCAAAGTCATGAGGCAAGCCTTAATATCTACTTTTGGGATCACTACCTCCAGAAAGTAGAGACCTTGTTCTCTTCCTCTGGGAATAGGTTATTTGAATATTTTATTTCCCAAGCCTGTATGTCTCCACCACAATAATTTGTCAGTCTTATTTAAGGTCAATCTTTTCCCCTGTAGACGTACCTATTACAGACATGCGTTTTCGATCACTGTTGAAGTCTAGAATCGCCAGTCGTTCATAAGTCACCTCTTTCCCAAGCTCACTAATGGTGATTGTACTTTGGGTTCTTGAAAGAAAAACAAAGCCAAAATTTCTAGCAGCTGTAACCAGAGCACCTTCATCCGGGGAGGCGGCTTCATAACACAGTTCATCTCCTACAAGTAAATGGACACTTATGTAGTTTAGTTTTATCATTTCCATGGGATGATTTCTTTTTTTGATGTCTGTATACAAATGGGTGCACCTTTAAGATCTTTAGAATGGGGTTGGATCATAGATTGTATGGATCACACAGTGCCAATAAAACAACCAGAAAGGACAGCCAAAGCCTTCTAAAGGGATGGCATCATGACATGAACCTTATGATTTCATAGACTGGGGCCTTCTACCAAGTGCATATTGGATTTAAACTGATCACTTGTCATGGGTGACAAACAGTCATGTGATTTCTGGCAATAGAATGTCACAGCGTTTGGCTGCGCAGAATGCTCCCTGACATTCTATTGTTCCTGCTGTCAGTATTGATTGGTATAGGTAGCTTTCCTGCTGGATTTTCATCTCTCCCCCTTTTGGACCCAGCAGGATCTTGCCTTCCACCCAGCTGCTGATCATCAGTATTCTCTTGGTGCTTAAATACTCCCTTCTTTCCTGGACTGGTGCTGGTGATATTATTCAGTTCACTCTAGCTCTGGTTGCAAGCAGGTGGCTTGTACTCCTCTGTAATATTGTTGTTGAACTTCTACCTGAGTCAGCTGTGGATAAGTAGTTCATGCACTTTTCCCCTGTGTGTCTTCTATAGTGTTTAGTGGGGTTGATGTAGAGCACATCCCACCCGTTTCCCTATTTAGGCTCCAACACTAGGGATACCTAGGGTAAGGTACCAAGCTCGGCGCATAGGTGCGGAACCTATGTAGGATGGTGAGGGACCCCAGGGAGCAGTAGTAAGTTTGGTCAGGGTTCACTATCTCCCCATTCCTTAGATGCAGGGGTCCCCTTCCCTTCCCTTTTGATGCTCGCTTGGTACTTCCTCGTACATAGCGTGACATAACCATATTACAAGTATACATCAGATTATTGGGTATTTATCCCTATAGAGCTGCCATCCTCAAAGTCAACAATTTGAATTTATCTCAATCATAGACTATGGGCGTAAATTTTGATGTCCTCCTTAACACGACTTGCATTGTCAAAAAAGTGAAGCCCAAACCCAATGGCTGTAGTGCGTACCATCTGCCTTGTCCACCATCACTGTGTGGCACAGAGCAAGCAACTTAAAAAACTCGTGAAAATATGGATCCTTCCCAAATCGGATTTCTTCAATCAAACTCTTATCGTTGTAAGTGAAACTGGGATCTGCTAAAGGATTCCAGCCGAAGTCCACGTTCTAAGGAAAAAGGAATCAACGTCATTAAGGAGTTACACTGGTCATCAGCGTGGTCAATAGATAAGTTCTTTATCAATTGTTGCTAAGTCTTACTTTGCAATATTTTGACTTTTTTTTACCTGGGAATTGGACAAAAGCCTAAATCAAACACTTTTTAAAACCCCATAAATTCCTGCAGATACTCGGTACATTGCAGAATACGACTGACCATGGTGGAACTCAACAAAGCGGCATTAAACGTGAATAGGCTTCGTCGGATGCCAAAGGTATCCGCGATTGGGCGGTTCCATCCCAGAGCTGATGTTTTCATTATGGAAGACCAAATGAAAGTATCAACAGAGTCTACAGGTGCCCGTACACATCAGCGGATTTTATTAGGATCATCTAATGTGCGTAACACTGGCTAATCCCCAATATTGAAAGAAGAGTTTACAGAACTAATTTTTTTATTTTTTTTTGTAAATATGAATCGGATCCTAGCAAAAGTGATGCAAATACAATATAATATAAAATAATTGAGATCTATAAGTAGATGTGTCGCGGGCGGAGGAGGGGACGCTGCGCTTACCCACTGCTCGGGTCCGGCTGCTGCTGCTCGGTGGTGGCTCGAGCGGTGGGCCGGATCCCGGGGACTCGAGCGGCGTTCCTCGCCCGTGAGTGAAAAGGGGGGGGGGGTGGTTTGGTTTAGGGATATTGTCCGTGACGCCACCCACGGTTGTGGTGAGATTGGTGACACCACCGCTGCTCTGGACGGGGATCCCGGGAGCGGTGACAGGGAGCAGCTTGGATGTTATTTCTCCCCTCCGTGGGTAGGGGGGTTGGTTGTCCCGGGGCCCGGTGAGGGGTAGGGATGGATGGCAGGTGGGTTACGGGGCCTGGTGAGGTGCAGGGTAACGGGGGCAGCGCGGTGCCGCACGGCACGGTGGTACTCACTCAGCCAATAATTTACACGGAGTCTCTGGTCAAACAAACGGCTGGATGGACGGGTCCCACAGGCGGCTGCGGTGTTTTTCCCCTGACCCCAGGTTGGTAGTGTAAGTCCTTTCCTTCACCTTCGTGTACGCTCCTCCTGTGCTCCGGTTTCCAGCTGGCTCCCCGGTTCGGTACCGGACGGGCCACTACCCTGTCTCGGCTACCTACGGTTCCACCAAGACTGTCTTCCCGGCTCCTGCAGACGGCCACTACCGTCTGCCTCACTGGCTACACGAAGGACCTAAGCTCCAACCTAGGCCCAGTCTGCGTCTCCCTCTCTGCAGACCTCCTCTCTCTTCCCCTACCTGGACTTGTCTGAACTTGTTTCCTGACTCAGGCCAGCCAAACTCCTCGGTGGGCGTGCCCATCTGCCTGACTCCACCCACCTGGTGTGTCTGTCTGAACCCGAGGAAGAAATCAGGTCTCACTGGGGATGACTGCTGTGAACTGCTGGGGGTGGGGGTGCGTGTGTGTTGTTACCTGTGGCCCCTGGCTTGTCCAGGGTGCCACATTCCCCCTTAGTAAAATGCAGACCGTCCGTGGGCTGCCCGTCCATCACCGGTTTTATTTTTCACGAACTGAAAAAGAATAAAACATTTTTTTTTTTAAAACATTTTCACACATGCATTTTTTTTTCACACAACTTCCCTTACGGGAGGCATATCACTTCAACCGTTGCAACAGCAATAAAACACTTTTAATAATGGCAACGGAACGGGTCCTTCAGTCATACACCCAAACAACCTGGTCCTGATGCTGCCCCTAAGAAGTGGGCAGCACCGCTTGACCCCAGTCCAGGAACGGGCCCAGATTCGTTAACGGGATGGGTACTTCGCTGCCGTTGCGGCCAGGCGGACTGCCGGAGCCGTCGTCATCTCCGTCGCGGCCGGGCGGACTGCCGGGGCCGTCGTCATCAGCGGTGCGGCCGGGCGGGACATCTCGTGCAGCGGTGCTCCAGGAACCAAATACTTGCAGAGTCCTGGCGTCCCTGCTTCCACAGCCACGGGCTACATGCGGCCAGACGCCATCCGTCCCCCTTAGTCTTTTTCCGGCTCCTCCTCTACAGGGGCGGGGTTTTGGCTTTCACGCCTCCACTACTCGGGAAGACGCTCGAGCGGGGACTTTTCGCGCCCAAAATGGCAGCTTCTCAAAATTTTCGGCCGGACACCTCCGGCGGTCACAAGGCGCACCTCTACCAGACGGCAGAGCGGTAAGATCCTGTTCGTGACGCCAAGTTGTCGCGGGCAGAGGAAGGGACGCTGCGCTCACCCACTCCTCGGGTCCGGCTGCTGCTGCTGCTGCTCGGTGGTGGCTCGAGCGGTGGGCCGGATCCCGGGGACTCGAGCGGCGTTCCTCGCCCGTGAGTGAAAGGGGGGGTGGTTTGGTTTAGGGATATTGTTCGTGACGCCACCCACGGTTGTGGTGAGATTGGTGACATCACCGCTGCTCTGGACGGGGATCCCGGGAGCGGTGACAGGGAGCAGCTTGGATGTTATTTCTCCCCTCCGTGGGTAGGGGGGTTGGTTGTCCCGGGGCCCGGTGAGGGGTAGGGATGGATGGCAGGCGGGTTACGGGGCCTGGTGAGGTGCAGGGTCACGGGGGCAGCGCGGTGCCGTACTCTGCAGACCTCCTCTCTCTTCCCCTACCTGGACTTGTCTGAACTTGTTTCCTGCCTCAGGCCAGCCAAACTCCTCGGTGGGCGTGCCCATCTGCCTGACTCCGCCCACCTGGTGTGTCTGTCTGAACCTGAGGAAGAAATCAGGACTCACTGGGGATGACTGCTGTGAACTGCTGGGGGTGGGGGTGTGTGTGTGTTGTTACCTGTGGCCCCTGGCTTGTCCAGGGCGCCACAGATGTATTGCAGCTCAGTGCTTCTCAGACTGTGTCCATCTAGTCATGGAAAAACTACAATACAGATGGAGTATCAAAAACGTAATGTAATGTAATGCAGATGGAGGATGCACAGAGTCTTGGAAATTGCAACAGCTAAAAAAATCACAGTTTGGTTTTTAGCTAATAAAAATTGAAATGGTCACTATTACGCTGTATAAACCAATAACACAAGAAAATTAAAAAAAAACAAAACCTTGGAATATATCCTATCAGGAAAATATATTTTTTTTCTCAACTTATGAGCCACTTTTCCCTGCTGCCTCCTGAGATCATCATTCACTCTGAAAGGCAACTAAAATCCATCCTGTTCGTGGCAAAATGAGATACCAACTCACTGAGGGATCAGATTACCGCTGCATATGAAAATGTATGGAGGAGGAGGGGAAGGGAGGGGAAGGGAAGAGGAGGAGAAGGGAAGAAGAGGAGAAGGGAAGAGGAGGAGAAGGGAAGAGGAGGATGAGGAGTAGGGAGGAGGAGAAGGGTGGAGGAGGAGAAGGGTGGAGGAGGAGAAGGAGAAGGGTAGAGGAGGAGAAGGGTTGAGGAGGAGAAGAGAAGAGGAGGAGAAGAAAAGAGGAGGAGGGTGGAGGAGGAGGAGAAGGGTGGAGGAGAAGAGTGGAGGAGAAGAAGAAAGGAGGAGGAAAAGGGAGAAGGAGAAGGGTTGAGGAGGAGAAGAAAGGAGGAGAAGGAGAAGAAGGTGGAGGCGGACAAGGGAGGAGGTGGAGGAGAAGAAGGTGTAGGAGGAAAAGGGAAGAGGAGGAAAAGGGAAGAGGAGGAAAAGGGAAGAGGAGGAAAAGGAAAGAGGAGGAAAAGGAAAGAGGAGGAGAAGGAAAGAGGAGGAGGAGGAAAGGGAGGAGAAAGGAAGAGGAGGAGAAGGGAGGAAGAGGAGAAGGGAGGAGAAAAAGGGAAGAGGAGGAGAAGGGAAGATGAGGAGAAGGGAAGATGAGGAGAAAGGAGGAGGGGAAGGAGGAGGAGAAGGAAAGAGGAGGAGAAGGGAAGAGGAGGAGAAGGGAAGAGGAGGAGAAGGGAAGAGGAGGAGAAGGGAAGATGAGCAGAAGGGAAGATGAGGAGAAGGGAGGAGGAGGAGGAGAAGGGAGGAGAAGGAGGAGAAGGGAAGAGGAGGAGAAGGGAAGATGAGGAGAAGAAAGGAGGAGGAGGAGAAAGGAGGAGGAGAAGGGAGGGGGAGAAGGGAGGAGGAGAAAGGAAGAGGAGGAGAAGCGAGGAGGAGGAGAAGAGAGGAGGAAGTTGAAGAATAAGTGAAAGAATCAGAGAGATACATTGAAGGTGATTCCACTTTCACTTTTTTTGTGGAAGTGAGTTGTTCAGATCCTTTCACTTGGTGTTGGTGCCATGTGGCAGGAGTTGGTGTAGTGCTTGTTGAGTGGTGTAAACGTGAGCCATGGGGGCTTTGCCTTATAGCATGGATGCTGTTGGGCACCTGGGTCGCTGACCTAGCTGGTACAGTACCATTGCAACAGCGGTTGCCACCTGGTGCTATACCTGTCAAATTAGGGACCCTGTAAGATGTTTACTATGATGTTTCTGTGTGGCTTCATACATTTTGATCATAATGTTATCTAAGAATCTCGAATACTGTTTTGAAAGTTTTGCTTAGCCCCAATAGAGTAATGTATAAGCTTTGGATTCATGACTTTTTTTGCACAGTTATGGTATGTTTCCACTTTCTACTTTTTGTTTTATCTCACTCGAGAGCTAGATTCACAGTTACACTGCTCAGTACTCCTCTATAATTACAGTTGAGCGAGTACCTAACTAATTGTACTCGCTATTAGAGATGAGCGAACCGGTCGCGGTTCGGCTCGAGGCCGGTTCGCCGAACGGGGGTCCCGTTCGAGTTCGGTTCGTCGAACGTTCGACGAACCGAACTCGAACGTATAGGCTAGAATGGGAGGCAATCACAAACACATAAAAATGCATTATAAATGTACACAAACAGTTAATAAACATTGCCATAACACTTACCGGTCCTCGCGATCCCTTCTGCACTCTGTCTCCTGCCGCTATTCCATCCGATGATCGCTGAATCCTCCCGGTGACCTGCACTGCCAGCAGAGATGCAGGACCTATCGTGACGTCAAAATAGCCATGTGACCAGTCACGTGGCTATTATCTCATTGGCTACAGACTGGTCACATGACTATGACACGTCATGTAGGACCTGCGAGTGCATCTCTACGGTACACGGTGCACATATGTGTATCGCCGTGTACCGGCGACATGCTCTAGCACACGGTCGACTCCCCGTTCCGTTAGGGACCGGCTGACACAGCCGGTCATTAACGGAGATCACCGTTGCCATAGCAACGCAGTTAGCGGTGACGTCACCGCTAACCGCGGCTCCGAGAGCACCGTTGCTATGGTAACGCGTCTGTCAGCGTTACCGCTAGCAGCCAGCACTGATCACTCACGGAGTGAAGGCTGCACGCTGCTTCCCGATTGTAGTGATGATTGTAGTGAGGATGGAGGTTCCCCAGCCCCAAGTGATGAGCTGGTGAATCTCATCCTTCCTCACTACAATCGTCACTACTACTACACTAGTGATGATTGTAGTGAGGATGGAGGTTCCCCAGCCCCAAGTGATGAGCTGGTGAATCTCATCCTCACTACAATCGTCACTACTACTACACTTGTGAGGATTGTAGTGAGGATGGAGGTTCCCCAGCCCCAAGTGATGAGCTGGTGAATCTCATCCTTCCTCACTACAATCGTCACTACTACTACACTAGTGATGATTGTAGTGAGGATGGAGGTTCCCCAGCCCCAAGTGATGAGCTGGTGAATCTCATCCTCACTACAATCGTCACTACTACTACACTAGAAAGAAAGAAGACAGAAGAGCAGGATCATGGAGGGCTGACAGGGGGTAATAAAGATGGAGTCTCTAATGTGTCTGTGTATTTATTTCTATTAAAGTATTTTTTCTCTGTGTGGTGTCTTTTTTTTAACCCTTTATTGGAGATTCTTAATGGCCGGGTCAAACGTGCCTGACATTAAGAATCTCTGGCTTAATACTGGCTGGTAAAACAAAGCCAGTATTAACTCATGATTACCCAACAAGCCACCCGGCTCCAGGGCTGTTGGAAGAGTTGGATACAGCGCCAGATGATGGCGCTTCTATGAGAGCGCCATTTTCTGGGACGGCTGCGGACTGAAATCCGCAGCAGAGGCGCCCACAAACCTCGGGCTAACCTGTGCTGCGGATTCCAATCCCCAGCTGCCTAGTTGTACCCGGCTGGACACAAAAATAGGGCGAAGCCCACGTCATTTGTTTTTTAATTATTTCATGAAATAAGTGAAATAATTAAAAAAAACGGGCTTCCCTATATTTTTGGTTCCCAGCCGGGTACAAATAGGCAACTGGGGGTTGGAGGCAGCCCGTGGCTGCCAGCTGTACCTGGCTAGCATACAAAAATATGGCGAAGCCCACGTCATTTTTTTGGTGGGCAAAAAAATTCTGCATACAGTCCTGGATGGAGTATGCTGAGCCTTGTAGTTCTGCAGCTGCTGTCTGCTCTTCTCCATACAGACAGACAGCAGCTGCAGAACTACAAGGCTCAGCATACTCCATCCAGGACTGTATGCAGAAGTTTTTTGCCCCCTGAAAAAATTATGTGGGCTTCGCCATATTTTTGTATGCTAGCCAGGTACAGCAGGCAGGTACGGCTGCCCCCAACCCCCAGTTGCCTATTTGTACCCGGCTGGGAACCAAAAATAAAGGGAAGCCCTTTTTTTATTATTTCATGAATTTTATGAAATAATTAGAAAACAAATGACGTAGGCTTCGCCCCATTTTTGTGTCCAGCCAGGTACAACTAGGCAGCTGGGGATTGGAATCCGCAGCACAGGTTGGCCTGAGCTTTCTGGGCCCCACTGCTGCGCATTGCAGTCTGCAGCCGCCTCAGAAAATGGCATTTTCATAGAAGCGCCATATTCTGGCGCTGTATCCAACTCTTCCAGCACCTGCCTGCTATACCTGGCTAGCATACAAAAATATGGCGAAGCTCACGTCCTTTTTTTGTAGTTTTTTGGCAAAAAAAATAAAAAATGCTTCCCTGGATTTTCCATTGCCAGTGAAGGTAACACCAAGCAGTGGGGGTTAGCAGCCAGTAGCTGCTTGGATTAACCTTAGCTAGCAATACAAAAAATGTAGCGGGAGCCCATATTTATTTTTTTTAATTATTTATATAAATAACTAAAAATAAAATGGGCTTCCCTGTATTTTGATTGCTGGACATCACAGTGCTGTAAAAATAAATCTTTAAAAAAATGACGTAGCGCTCCGCGGTATTTTTGATTCTCAGCGCAGATAAAGCAGACAGCTATGGGTTGCCACCCCCATCTGCCTGCCGTTACCTTGGTTGGCAATCAAAATACAGGGAAGCCCATTAATTTTTTCTATTTAAAAAATAGTTAAAAAAAAAAATGACGTTGGGTCCCCCCATTTTTGATAGCCAGCTAGGGTAAAGCAGACGGCTGTAGCCTGAAAACCACAGCTGGCAGCTTTACCGTGGTTGGGGATCCAATGTGGAGGTCCCCTCAGGCTCTTTTTTATAATTATTTTATAAATATTAATAATTACACAAAAAAAGTAGGGTCCCCTCCAAATTGGATCACCAGCCAAGGTAAAGCGGACAGCTGGGGTCTGGTATTCTCAGGGTGGGAAGGTCCATAGTTATTGGGCCTTCACAGCCTAAAAATAGCAGGCCGCAGGCACCCCAGACGTGGCGCATCCACTAGATGCGCCAATCCTGGCGCTTCACCCCAGCTCATCCCGTGCCCTGGTGCAGTGGCAAACGGGGTAATAAATCGGGTTGATACTAGCTGTAAAGTCACCTGAGATCAAGCCCAGCAGTTTGTGATGTCATGGCGTCTATTAGATACCCAACATCATAAACTGTCAGTACTAACAAAAACAAAAAATCGACAAAAGAAATTTATTTGAAAAAACAGTCCCCAAAACATTTCCTCTTTCACCAATTTATTGTAAGAAAAAAAATAAAGGTGTCCCACGACGACTCTGGACCGTCTAGAATATGGGGGGGAGACACTCAGGGAACGTATCCCCCATTTTCTAGGAGTGCGGACCCTTCATGTGAGGAGTGTGGGTGCAATGAATCTGCACTCACTCTCCCCGGGTCCACAGCAGCAGAGTCCATGTCGTAATGGTTGCTACCAAAGCTGCAATGCCCTGCTCATGAGGTAAGGGCATGCCTAATCAGGAGAACTACTGTAGAGGAAGCTCTGCTCACTGGTATATAGGTGCTCAGAGGTAATAATAGATAAAATTAGTGAGTAACCTCGGCACTCTAAATCTCCCAGACTAAGTCAGTAAGTCCCAATGGATAGTAATGCAAAATCACTCTTTATTGGTCCGTATTAAGAACATTTTTTTTTCATAAGCATATATGTTTTTGTCCAAAACAAGTTACAATTGACGTTTCGGCCTGAGCCTTCGTCAGATTGGACTTATCTGCATGTAATCATGAAAAATGACAATAATCAGTATCACATAAGAGTGAGAGAACAATAACATAAACTCGAACAATGTAGAGGTACAATTGGCATGCAGCAAAAAAATTGCAACACAGCAAGAAATGAAACACATGATACAAATGTCATAATACAGTACAAGGACAATATAGTAATGACAAATATGGGGTCAGAGTAGACTTAGACAGCTCTGGTACGAAAGAGATGTCAATCATAAAGTAACATGTGCAGTAGGTGTAGAGCTACAGTATGCATGGCAGAGCTAATGGGTAGACTGACCATAGAAAAAGAACGGAGAAAAAGTGGAGAATAAATGGAGAAACAGTGGAGAAAAAGTGGAGAATAAGTGGAGAAAAAGTGGAGAAAAAGTGGAGAAAAAAATGGAGAAAAAGTGGAGAATAAATGGAGAAAAAGTGGAGAAAAAAATGGAGAAAAAGTGGAGAAAAAGTGGAGAAAAAGTTGAGAAAAAGTGGAGAATAAATGGAGAAAAAGTGGAGAAAAAATGGAGAAAAAGTGGAGGAAAAAGTGGAGAAAAAGTGGAGAAAAAAATGGAGAATAAGTGGAGAATAAGTGGAGAAAAAGTGGAGAAAAAGTGGAGAAAAAGTGGAGAATAAATGGAGAAAAAGTGGAGAATAAATGGAGAAACAGTGGAGAAAAAGTGGAGAAAAAGTGGAGAAAAAGTGGAGAAAAAGTGGAGAAAAAGTGGAGAAAAAGTGGAGAAAAAGTGGAGAAAAAGTGGAGAATAAATGGAGAAAAAGTGGAGAAAAAAGTGGAGAAAAAGTGGAGAAAAAGTGGAGAAAAAGTGGAGAATAAATGGAGAAAAAGTGGAGAAAAAGTGGAGAAAAAATGGAGAAAAAGTGGAGGAAAAAGTGGAGAAAAAGTGGAGAAAAAAATGGAGAAAAAGTGGAGAAAAAGTGGAGAAAAAGTGGAGAAAAAGTGGAGAAAAAGTGGAGAAAAAGTGGAGAAAAAGTGGAGAAAAAGTGGAGAAAAAGTGGAGAAAAAGTGGAGAAAAAGTGGAGAAAAAGTGGAGAAAAAAATGGAGAAAAAGTGGAGAATAAATGGAGAAAAAGTGGAGAAAAAAGTGGAGAAAAAGTGG
Source organism: Anomaloglossus baeobatrachus (assembly GCF_048569485.1). Classification (NCBI taxonomy): domain Eukaryota; kingdom Metazoa; phylum Chordata; class Amphibia; order Anura; family Aromobatidae; genus Anomaloglossus; species Anomaloglossus baeobatrachus. The sequence goes on along the minus strand of NC_134353.1, from coordinate 925,227,308 downwards.
AGAAAAAGTGGAGAAAAAGTGGAGAATAAATGGAGAAAAAGTGGAGAAAAAGTGGAGAAAAAATGGAGAAAAAGTGGAGGAAAAAGTGGAGAAAAAGTGGAGAAAAAAATGGAGAATAAGTGGAGAAAAAGTGGAGAAAAAGTGGAGAAAAAGTGGAGAAAAAGTGGAGAAAAAGTGGAGAAAAAGTGGAGAAAAAGTGGAGAAAAAGTGGAGAAAAAGTGGAGAAAAAGTGGAGAATAAGTGGAGAATAAGTGGAGAATAAATGGAGAATAAATGGAGAATAAATGGAGAAAAAATGGAGAAAAAGTGGAGCACCCTTTGGTGCCTTTCATGTGGCACTAAGGGGTGCTTAGCTTTGTATTTAGCCAAAAAAATGAAAAAAAAAAAATGACGTAGGGTTCCCCCTAGTTTTGTAGCCAGCTAGGGTAAAGCAGACGGCTGCAGCCTGCAGACCACAGCTGGCAACCTCACCTTGGCTGGTAATCCAAAACTGAGGGCACCCCACGCTGTTATTTTAAATTAAATAAATAATTTAAAAAAAAAAACACGTAGAGGTCCCCCAAAATTGGATCACCAGCCAAGGTAAAGCAGACAGCTGGGGCCTGATATTCTCAGACTAGGGAGGTCCATGGTTATTGGACTCTCCCAAGCCTAAAAATAGCAGGCCGCAGCCGCCCCAGAAGTGGCGCATCCATTAGATGCGCCAATCCTGGTGTTTCGCCCCAGCTCATCCCGCGCCCTGGTGCAGTGGCAAACGGGGTAATATATGGGGTTAATACCAGATGTGTAATGTCACCTGGCATCAAGCCCTGGGGTTGGTGAGGTCAGGCGTCTATCAGATACCCGACATCACCAACCCAGTCAGTAATAAAAAAAAATAGACGACAAACACATTTTTATTTGAAAAAACACTCCCCAAAACATTCCCTCTTTAACCAATTTATTAGAAAGAAAAACAAATCCAGGTCTGGTGTAATCCAAGGGGTTGCCATGACGATCCACACTGTCCCAGTCAATGAAGAGCAGGATGTTCCCCATTGGCTGGGAGAGCAATGCAGTGACCTGAGCTAACATCAATGGGTCAGCCCAGGTCACTGCAGGGGATGACAAGTGCTGCTGTCAGCGAGGTACATTACCTGCGCTGATCTCCAGCACACTGACAGCCCCTGTCACTGAGGTCAATGACCGGCGCCTTCACATCAAGTATCGCGAGAGGTCCGTGACGTCACCGCCAGTGTCAGTCTCGGGTCGGAAGCGATAGGTGATGTGACAAGCGGCGGCCATGGAGGACAGTGACAGCGCTGAGGTCGGGATGGGCGGGACTTCATCACCGCAGGTAAGCCGAGCGGGGGGGGGGTGTGTGTGAGAGTGTGTGTGTGTGTGTGTATGTATGTGTACATGCCGCGGACAGGAGGGGGCGGAGTGAGCTGAGCGGGAAGTGTGGGCTTCCTGCACGTAACTAAGATAAACATCGGGTTACTAACCAAAGCGCTTTGCTTGGATACCCGATGTTTATCTTGGTTACCAGCTTCTGGCAGGCTGCCAGCGATGGCTCCTGCACACTGTAGCTGGGAGGGGGGGGGGGGTGTGCGTGAGTGAGAGTGTGTGTGAGTGAGAGTGTGTGTGTGTGTGTGTGTGTATATGTATGTATACATGCCGCGGGCAGGATGGGGCGGAGCGAGCTGAGCGGGGAAGTGTGGGCTTCCTGCACGTAACTAAGATAAACATCGGGTTACTAACCAAAGCGCTTTGCTTGGATACCCGATGTTTATCTTGGTTACCAGCTTGTGGCAGGCTGCCAGCGATGGCTCCTGCACACTGTAGCTGTAAAAAGCCCTGCTTTTTGCTGCTAGAACCATTCTCGAACGTATCTAGAACTATCGAGCTTTTGCAAAAAGCTCGAGTTCTAGTTCGATCTCGAACAGCCCCAAAAATCACTCGAGCTTAGAACTGGAGAACCTCGAACCGCGCTCAACTCTACTCGCTATACTCATAACAAGTACTGTCTAATACTCGCATATTCATTCTGAATAGCGTGTGCAATGCAAGTCAAGGTGAAAAAGTCGCAATGTAACGTGTAACCCGAATTCTGCACTATTCATGCGAATAGCGAGTGCGGAATTCGGGTTACTCGTTACATTGTGGATTTTTGCCCATTGATTTGCATTGCACACGCTATTCGGAACGAATACACCAGTATTAGACAGTACTTGTTATGAGTACAAGTACTCGCTCAACTCTATAATGTCCTCCATGCTTATACATATAGACAGGAGAGCAAGAACCTTGCATGTCTGTGTGGACAGTGTAGCAGCTTATCTGCTTATACCCACTAGCTCAGAGACAACTGAAAATTAGAGATAGAACCTAAAGAGGGGAAATGGTGAAAATGCAGGATACAAGTAATTCAATGGCCAAAAAAAGGTGTTATTAACTATGAACACACATGACATCTTATTTTACAGTCTTTACAGTTCATACTGACCTCTGTCTTTTTACTATCCATTTTCTTTTGATTACCTGGAAGAAATACCAACATTTTATGATGTGAGCGCTCCTGTGTACAGAAATGATTTTTTATGGTGCAGACTGTAGACTGTAAGCCCAAAAGAGCAGGGCCTCTCCTTTCTCTACCAGTTTGTCATAATTGGTGTCACGATGACTATGGGATAACAGGGAACTGGGGCTCCTAAGCTGTCCCTCAACCTTGAGGGCTTTGTGCTATCCCCAATATAAGAGATACTCCTGATGGTGAAGAGGCCTGAGTCTCCTTTATGGTCCTGCTTCTGACCAGTCCTGATCTGATTCCCTCTCTCCCTCCTTCCAGGTAGGTATGGGACAGGAATGTGATGAAACCCATAGATAAAGATAGACAAGGCAAAATCAAAACTTTGTCACATAGCACGGATACATAGAGGATAAAACCATAAAAGGATCAGGAGGAAAAACAAGAGCAGGAAAAAAGCTACAAAACAACAGGGCTACCCTCCACCACCGCAGAAGCAAAGAGCACAACTTTCACCAGTAAGTCTGGAACATCACACCTCACAGACCAAGGTTAGAATAAACTATAGCTGGTATGGGTGGAAGGATTCCACCAGTATAAATAGGAGCAGATGTGATCGTCCTTCCCACAACATGTGATTAAAGGAGCAAGCAGACCAGCAGAGATTAACTCTTGCTAGCCTGCCTATGAATCAGCACACAGCAGGTTGATGCCCGAGTCTACCTGTGTTGATCCCAGACACCAGAGAAACGACTGGGAGGAGTGTCAGAATCTGCAATGTGAACAGCACCTAACGCCGCCATGACAGTCAGAGAAGTTTGTGCAATACTCCGTGTGACAATTAGTTTGCGCATCATAATTTATCAGTATTTTGTATGTAACTTCTTCTCATGTAAAGCACCAGGGAATCAATAGTGCGCTAAAAATCATTATCAATAATAATTAGAGTGGAAAATAAGTTTTATATCAAAAATACGAAGTTTCTTATTACGAGTCTCTTCACTGAAGTGTTTCTCTTTAGTTCAAATTGTACATTTTAACAAATCCCATAACATCTAAAAGTGGAAAAAAAATAAACTTTCTATCCCTGATGAGCCCCCAAAATTTTTCTAAACTGATGCTGTTGAGGCTGTCTTTTGCTCATGACATTATGACTACCCGAGGGTGAACGAGGTTGGAATCCATAAGGTAAGAAAATGTAATGCTCTAGGTAATATAGGAGAAATGGCACCCCAATTGGAGGTTTCTCTCCCTATTTCATATATGTAATATATATATATATATATATATATATATATATATATATATATATATTATATATATATATATTTTTTTTTATTTTTATTATATATATATATATATATATATATATATACATATATATATATACACACATATATATATATTTATTTATTTTATGTATATATATCTATATATATAATTGCCTTATTCTGTCTGTCTGTCTGTCTGTCTGTCATGCTCCGAAATTGTGTCCTTACGGTGACACAAAGCTGATTGGCCGCTGGGCTCGCCATGGCCCCGCCCCCCCACACGGATTGGCCTCTCGCCCCGGCTCTCTGCAGGCCCTGCCCCCCTCACGCAATGCACGCTCGCTCTGGCCCAACTGACACGGAGCTCCGATTCCCAGGTGAGTACACACACACACATCAGATCACACTCACTCTCACACTCACTCTCACACACACCTCACACATCACAACATGCTGGGATATCGCTTGCTTCTACACCGGCTCCGTCAGGATCCCGGCAGCGCCAGACATAACCTTGCGATGCTGGGATCTTGACGGAGGCCGTGAAAGCTGGTAACCATTATACACATCGGGTAACTAAGGTCCCTTAGTTACCCGATGTGTATCATAGTTACCAGTGTACACCGGCTCACACTCACTCTCACACACACCTCACACACACATCACATCGCATCCACACATCAAGGTCCTGCAGCGGCGGAACATACACACACATAACAGCACACACACACACACACATACACACACAAATCAGATCACACTCACACACACCTCACACATCACATCGCATCCACATACTCACAACATCCTGGGATATCGCTTGCTTCTCGGCGGCGATACTGTGCTGTTGTGAGCTTCCAGGACCTGCCGGGGGATCACATGGCCAGAAGCATGTGATATCCCCGGATGTTGTGAGTATCAGCGCGTATGTGCAATATCGTCAGTGTGTGTGTCTTTGTGTGTGAGTGTATGCGATCGGGTGTGTGTGAGTGTATGCGATCGGGTGTGTGTGAGCGTATGCGATCGGGTGGGTGTGAGTGTATGCGATCGGGTGGGGGTGTGTGGGTGTGTGTGAGTGTATGCGATCGGGTGTGTGTGAGTGTATGCGATCGGGTGTGTGTGAGTGTATGCGATCGGGTGTGTGTGAGTGTATGCGATCGGGTGTGTGTGAGTGTATGCGATCGGGTGTGTGTGAGTGTATGCGATCGGGTGGGTGTGTGTGGGTGTGTGTGAGTGTATGCGATCGGATCTGTGAGTGTCGGCAGAGGAGCACGGCGTGCTGGAGAAGGCTGAGAGGAGAGAGGCTGAACCTGGGGAAGGCTGGGATGGGGAGGCTGATGCTGGAGACGGAGAGGCTGATGCTGGCGCAGCATGGCGGATGGAGCACCTTTGGGAGTGCGCAGCATGGCGGATGGAGCACCTTTGGGAGTGCGCAGCATGGCGGATGGAGCACGTTTGGGAGTGCACAGCATGGCGGATGGAGCACGTTTGGGAGTGCGCAGCATGGCGGATGGAGCACGTTTGGGAGTGCGCAGCATGGCGGATGGAGCATGTTTGGAAATGCGCAGCATGGCGGATGGAGCACGTTTGGGAGTGCGCAGCATGGGGGATGCAGCACGATGGGGAGTGCGGAGTATGGCGGATGGAGCACGTTTGGGAGTGCGCAGCATGGCGGATGGACCACGTTTGGGAGTGCGCAGCATGGCGGATGGAGCACGTTTGGGAGTGCGCAGCATGGGAGATGGAGCACGATGGGGAGTGCGCAGCATGGCGGATGGAGCACGTTTGGGAGTGCGCAGCATGGGGGATGGAGCACGATGGGGAGTGCGCAGCATGGCGGATGGAGCACGTTTGGGAGTGCGCAGCATGGCGGATGGAGCACGTTTGGGAGTGCGCAGCATGGCGAATGGAGCACGTTTGGGAGTGCGCAGGATGGGAGATGGAGCACGATGGGGGGTGCGCAGCATAGGGGATGGAGCACGTTTGGGAGTGCGCAGCATGGCGGATGGAGCACGTTTGGGAGTGCGCAGCATGGGGGATGGAGCACGTTTGGGAGTGCGCAGCATGGCGGATGGAGCACGTTTGGGAGTGCGCAGCATGGGAGATGGAGCACGATGGGGAGTGCGCAGCATGGCGGATGGAGCACGTTTGGGAGTGCGCAGCATGGGGGATGGAGCACGATGGGGAGTGCGCTGCATGGCGGATGGAGCACGTTTGGGAGTGCGCAGCATGGCGGATGGAGCACGTTTGGGAGTGCGCAGGATGGGAGATGGAGCACGATGGGGGGTGCGCAGCATACGGGATGGAGCACGATGGGGAGTGCGCTGCATGGGGGATGGAGCACGATGGGTAGTGCACACCTCCCCCCAACACACACACATACGCGCGCGCGCGCGCACTGCACAACACACCACACCACACACACACACTGGGAACCACAAACAACTGCCCTACACAGACACCCACACACACAGACAACGCTGCACACACAAATATACGCACATACCGCACAACACGCACATTGCACAAAACATACCTCCCCCCAAAACACACCACACACACACAAACTGCGCAACACACACACAACGCTACAGATACACAGCGCTCCACAAACAACGCAACACACAAACAACACCGCTCTCACCCCCCATCACACCCAGACAACATCCAGAACATGTACAGCGCCCTACACAAACACTTGGTAACTACACACAACAACATCTATATATATAACAAAAATCATACATGAACTACACAATACGTAAATTCTAGAATACCCGATGCGTAGAATCGGGCCACCTTCTAGTATATATATATCTAAATATACGCGCCATAGAGTGAGCTTTACACAGTGGTCTACAGCGGTGGTCTACTCTTTTATAAAATCAAAATCATGAAAAAATATCTATTTGCCCAAATTTTCTCAAACCACAATGATCCCCATTAATTATTTACCGTAAGTATTCCCATTAATAGAACACTTTTTGAACGTCATTATATTCTGCGTCAACGTCCCGGTCTTGTCAGTGAATATGTACTCGATTTGACCAAGCTGTTCATTCAGTGATGTTGTCCGGGCCTTGGCTCCTGTGTCTTTCTTTGGGTAGTACATGTGTAAATCCCAGTCAATAAAGTAACTCTGGCCCAAACGAATCATTTCAACACTAAAAAAATAAATAAATAATTAAGCCGAAAAGGTTTTCTCAGTTTCCAAAAAGTTTTTTTTTTTTTTAACTTTATAGCTATTGACAAAAATTAGAGGAAAAAAACAGCAAACTTTGTTAAAAAATAGTGCCACAAATCTCCAGTGGTTGTGTCTGGTACTACAACTGGGCTCCATTTACGTTAATAGGATGGAGCTGCAATACCAGCCACAACCCTTAGAGGAAAGTAGCCTTCTGCTTTTAATTAGAAGGGGATAAATGTTAAAAATGTAAGTCCATTTGGAGATCTTAAAAATATCAAAGCAATTATTCCTTTCTTGCCTTTTTTTATAGTTTATTATACTGTATATATTATTTCAGAGTTGCCAACTTTGTTTTCTGTTTAAATCTTCTCTTATGCGGCACAAATGGGAACCTGGATGAGTCTCCACTCCATTTACACCTTCGGCCTGGGACAGCTCATAGAGTCCCACGGCTTTCAGTATCATCTCTACGCTGATGACACACAGATCTACCTCTCTGGACCTGACATCACCTCTCTACTAACCAAAATCCCACAATGTCTGTCTGCTATTTCATCTTTCTTTTCTGCTCAATTTCTAAAACTGAACATGGACAAAATAGAGTTCATTGTCTTTCCTCCTCCTTACTCAACCCCCCCAACAGATCTAGTCATCAAAGTCCATGGCTGCTCACTTTCCCCAGTCCTGCATCCTCGCTACCTGGGGGTGACCCTCATCTCTGCTCTCTCCTTGAAGCCACACATGCAAGTCCTCTTCACCTCCTGCCGCCTTCAACTCAAAAATATTTCCCGGATTCATATATTCCTTTCCCAAGAAGCTGCAAAAATACAAGTGCATGCCCTTATTATCTCCCACCTGGATTATTGCAGCCTCCTGCTCTGTTACCTTCTTTCTAACAGTCTCACACCCCTACAATCTATCCTAAACTCTGCCGACCAACTAATCCACTTGTCCCCCTGCTACTCCCTGACCTCTCATCTCCGCCAATGCATTCTCTGGCTTCCCATCGCCCAACGACTCCAGTTTAAAACACTAATCATGACCTACAAAGCCATCCACAACCTGTCTCCTCTCTACATCTGTGACCTGGTCTCCCGGTACTTACCTGCACGTAACCTCCGATCCTCACAAGATCTCCTTCTCTACTCCCCTCGCAAATCCTTTTCTTACAATCGCATACCAGATTTCTCCCGAGCTTCCCCCATACTCTGGAACTCTATATCCCAACACATCAGACTCTCACTTACCTTGGAAAGCTTCAATGGGAACCTGAAGACCCACCTCTTCTGAGAACCCTACAACCTGCAGTGACACTTAGTCCACTATAGCGCCGAACGTCCATCTCTACCCTCACCTATCCCTTGCAGACTGTGTCCTCTCTCCTCCTGTAGACTGTGAACCCTTGCGGGCAGGGTCCTCTCTCCTCCTATAGACTGTGAACCCTCACGGGCAGGGACCTCTCTCCTTCTGTAGACTGTGAACCCTCGTGGGCAGGGTCCTCTCTCCTCTTGTAGACTGTGAACCCTCATAGGCAGGGTCCTCTCTCCTCTTGTAGACTGTGAACCCTCGTGGGCAGTGTCCTCTCTCCTCCTGTAGACTGTGAACCCTCGTGGGCAGTGTCCTCTCTCCTCCTGTAGACTGTGAACCCTCGTGGGCAGTGTCCTCTCTCCTCCTGTAGACTGTGAACCCTCGCGGGCAGGGTCCTCTCTCCTCCTATACCAGTCTGTGCATTGTACTGCCTATGATTATTGTACTTGTCCCTATTATGTGTAGCCCTTTTCACATGTAAAGCCCCATGGAATAAATGGCACTATAATAATAATAATAACAATGACAACTCATGTCCAAGCTCAGTCTAGCACTGTTGTTACGTCTCTCCACCATGCTGTACACTGCAGTTTATGACACATATTCATCATATACTATTCCTCCTGTTTTAACTATTAGAACCTTTTAGTCCAAGGTTTAGACCTTTGCACACATGCTAACAACTATGTGATAAATCAGTGTTTAAATATCAGGTCACATTAATTATAAAAATATTCATTAGCATAGTCGCCAATCGATACCTTATTCTTGCACTTACATTATTACTTAATGATTTTCATATAGTATATATGTGTTGTACCTTACATAGAGGGATATGGGCACCATTGTATTTAGAACAATGATGTATCCCCAAAAGCCGAGAAATCCCCGGTAGTTTGGCGAGTAGTCATTCCCGTCGTACATATACCAAGACGTGTTCCCGCTGTTTATATCATTTTCCCAAAATGTCTGACCGATTGCTAAACCAGCTGCGCTCAGGATGAGCAGGACGAATATCTGTAAGATACATATATACGGTGTATATAGGAGGAATACAGGATACAGGATATACTATAACGATGGCGGAGGATTTTTACCATGTACACCATTCCGTTCATAAGATGATCGATTTTGGTTCTTTTCAGAGTTGATTTTCCGCTGTTTTTCATAATTTTAGTGTCTGACCCTAAGAAATTTAAAAAAAAAACATTAAATACATGTTTTTTTTTCTATATCAAGAAAATTGATTAAAAATAAGAGGTGTTTGGATGTTTACGTCTCGCTCATCTCCGCCCCTCCACTTCTATTGGCCGGCGGCTGTTTGACGTCGCTGTGACGCCGAACGTCCCTCCCCCTTTAGGAAGAGGATGTTCGCCGCCCACAGCGACGTCGCACAGCAGGTAAGTACGTGTGACGGGGGTTTCATGACTTTGTGCGACACGGGTAGCGATTTGCCCGTGACGCACAAACGACGGGGGTGGGTACGATCGATCGTGAAATCGCACGATCGGTCGTCTCGTGTAAAGCAGGCATAACTTTGCTGACTGTCATGGCGGCGGCAGGATCTATTCAGGCTACTGATTCTGACACTACAGTACGTCTGATAGCTTCTCTGATGTCTGTAATCAGCACAGGCTGACTCAGGAGTCGACCAACAGATTGGTTGTTCATAGGCAGGCTACTAAGAGTTAATCTCTGATAGTCTGTTTGTAAGTCATCTTTGATCACATGTTGTTGGGGAACCAATCACATCTGCTCTCCTCCTATATGTTGGTTGGACACTTCCGTTAGTGCCAGCTATAGTTTATCTTAGCTGGTCTGACGAGGTGTTCTGATCCAGACTAACTGGTGGTTATAGTACTAGTTCTTGTGTGTGGTTGTGGAATTAACCCTTGTTTTCTTTTCATCACTACCTTCCTGCTGTTTCTTTTCTCTTGAATCTCTCAGTGTTGGTTCCTGTGAGTCTGCAGTATGTCAGAGTTTTGGTTTTCTCCCGTCAGTCTCTATCTGTGTTTCCATCTCTCCTGCCCCTTTCTTCCCGGGTGGGAGAGGGGGAATAAGATCAGTTCTGGTCAGGAGCATAGCCAGGCATGGTACTCAGGCATCTGGGTTGTTGTGGACGGGGGACGGGCCGCTGAAGGGGGGTTGCTCGGATCCAGGTTCGTTACTGCGGCTCGCGTGGTGGCCGGACCCGGGCTCGTACGGCTGGCCGTCCTCGCAACCGTAGAAAGGGAGTATTTATAGGGGATTGATTTGTCGGTGACACCACCCATGGGTTGCGGTGAGGGATGGTGACACTGCTGCTGCCTGGTGATGGGGAGGCCGGGGCTGATAGAGCAGGGCAGCAGGATGGAATCTCCTCCACGGGTAGGGGAGGTGTAGTCCCGGGGCCCGGGTGTACGGGAGTAATGGCTGTTGAAGGTGACATGCAGGGTTGGACCGGTGGTAAATGGTGTACTTACAGTTCACAAGAATTGCACACAGAGTCCAGTGGTAAACCAAATCGCCAGTGACCGGTCGCCTCCGGCGGGTATATTCGGGTCCCACACCCGGGTGTAATAAACAAGTGTCCCTTCCTCCTGCACTCAGTGTTTGTGTCTTCACTGGGCAACTCCGCTTGGAACGGTGAAGTCCACTCCCAAAACTGTGTATGTTGGGAGCTGTGGCCCGCAAAATCTGACCCTTGGGATCTCTGTGGGTTCTGACGGACACCCTATCCCCCGCGTTGGGCTTCCGTTTCGCTCTCTGGGCTTCTGTAGAACAAGGCCTGAAACCTTGTCCTTGGCTGGTAAATTGACAAGGGGGCTTGCAACCTTCCTCGTCCTAGGGTCAAGGCATCCAGACTGTGCACGGCCTCCAGATTGGATTCCCGCTGTCGGCACCGGCGGGCTACAACCCAGCCCCAGTCCACTTAAGGTCTCCCGCGACCGGATCTCCGTCGCCTGTGGTCCTGCTTGCCGTCTGCTACCTAGTCTGGTAGTCCAGGGGCCCCAATCCCTGACTCCACTACTTGACTTCTCCTCTCAACTCAACTAAGCTCCACTCTCAACTCTCGCTAAAACTCGACTCCCTTGTTCCCTCCCAGAACACATCAGGACCCCTAGGTGGACGCTCCCATCCACCTGGTCCCGCCCACTGGTGTGTCCTTATCGTCACAAGGGGGTGACTAGGCTTTAATGGCTGTGTGTTGTACCTGGGCGTGGGTTTTGTGTTGGTATGCCAAGGAGGCTGGAGTTTTGGTACAACCTCTGTGACTACCTGGTTTTGCCAGGACATCACACCACCATTAGGGGTAACACTGAGGTTAAGGATAGCCTAGGGACCCCGAACTTGAGGGAAAGCTTAGGAGCTGAGTTGAGTTACATTGTGACGGATACAACCAAAGGCTGACGGATCCATTGACTTATATTGGGGTTCATTAAGTTCCCCGATTGTGTCTGTCATTTTCATGGAAAAAAAGGCACCGCAAATGGAGGAATCTACATCATGAACTCTTGATTGAATTGCACCCCAGCTACAATTATTACATTTCTTGGTTAAAACTTTTATTTAAGAAGACCCTTCACTGTTTTGTTAACGTACACTGAGTATTTCCAATTACTGCCGAGTCACTGATTCTGGAACAGTTTTTCTTTTTCTTCTGTGCCCCTCCATTCCAGAGATATGCCCCTCGATAATAACTGTGCACGTTTTCCCTTCTGTCAGCCCGGTATATACCACAGAACCTCTCTGTGGGCGTTTCCTTTTTTCTCTTACAGTGGCCAATCAAAAAACAGCCACTCCCACAGGTAAGTTCTGTAGTACACGCCCAGTGCATGGAAAGGAAAGTTTGCTTCATTATTACCAGGGGGGCATAACTGGAACCGAGGGGCACAGAAGAAAAACTAAAACTGTTTCAGAATCAGTAGAGCAAAGGGAATTAGAGGATGTACTCAGTTTACAGAGAAAAATCCAATGAATGTTCCTCCTTTAAGGAGACGTTTTATACTGATTTTCCATGGGTGAATGATTAGGTATATGGAGAGCAGCGGTAGCAGTCATGTTCAAATCCTAGCTCCCAAGGGGACACAAAAGATTATAAAGACATTAGGAAATGGTGATAACTGGGGCTCTGATGCAAATTTTGCACTGGGACCCAGACATTTTAAAACAGACTACCTCCAGACTTTAAAAGCTGTGTGACTATTAATATAGAGCCATCCAGTCTACTGAAAAAGTCCTGAATCATATGTGGTACCCCTATGGTTAGGCGCTACAGGGGAATACAGCACCTTAACATCAAGGTGCAGTGCTCTTTGGTCACAGGTGAAAGAGAGAGTAAATGCAGAGTCTTATATTAGACTAGAAGGTGGCCCGATTCTACGCATCGGGTATTCTAGAATTTACGTATTGTGTAGTTAATGTATGATTTTTGTTATATATATATATATATATATATAGATGTTGTTGTGTGTAGTTACCAAGTGTTTGTGTAGGGCGCTGTACATGTTCTGGGTGTTGTCTGGGTGTGGCGGGGGGTGAGAGCGGTGTTGTTTGTGTGTTGCGTTGTGTGTGTTGCGTTGTTTGTGGAGCGCTGTGTGTGTGTTGCGCGGTTTGTGTGGGGTGTGTGTGTGTGTTTTGGTGGGAGATATGTTTTGTGCAATGTGTGTGTTGTGCGGCATGTGCGTATATTTGTGTGTGCCGCGCTGTTTGTGTGTTGGGTGTCTGTGTAGGGCGGTGTTTGTGGTTCCCAGTGTGTGTGTGGTGTGTTGTGCAGTGCGTGTGTGGCGGTGTGTGTGTGTGTTTTGGGGGGAGGTGTGCACCCCCCATCGTGCTCCATCCCCCATGCTGCGCACCCCCATCGTGCTCCATCCCCTATGCTGCGCACCCCCCATCATGCTCCATCCCCCATGCTGCGCACCCCCCATCGTGCTCCATCCCCCATGCTGCGCACTCCCCATCGTGCTCCATCCCCCATGCTGCCCACTCCCCATCGTGCTCCATCCCCCATGCTGCGCAATCCCCATCGTGCTTCATCCCCCATGCTGCGCACCCCCCATCGTGCTCCAATCCCCATGCTGTGCACCCCAATCGTGCTCCATCCCCATTCTGCGCACTCCCCATCGTGCTCCATCCCCCATGGTGCGCACTCCCCATCGTGCTCCATCCCCCATGCTGCGCACCCCCCATCGTGCTCCATCCCCTATGCTGCTCACCCCCATCGTGCTCCATCCCCCATGCTGCGCACCCCCCATCGTGCTCCATCCCCCATGCTGCGCACCCCCCATCGTGCTCCATACCCCATGCTGCGCACCCCCATCATGCTCCATCCCCCATGCTGCGCACCCCCCATCGTGCTCCATTCCCCATGCTGCCCACCCCCATCGTGCTCCATCCCCCATGCTGCGCACCCCCCATCGTGCTCCATCCCCCATGCTGCGCACCTCCCATCATGCTCCATCCCCCATTCTGCGCACTCCCCATCGTGCTCCATCCCCCATGCTGCGCACTCACCATCGTGCTCCATCCCCCATGCTGCGCACCCCCCATCGTGCTCCATCCCCCATGCTGCGCACCCCTCATCGTGCTCCATCCCCCATGCTGCGCACTCCCCATCATGCTACATCCCCCATGCTGCGCACCCCCCATCGTGCTCCATCCCCCATGCTGCGTATCCCCCATTGTGCTCCATCCCCCATGCTGCGCACCCCCATCATGCTCCATCCCCCATGCTGCACACTCCCCATCGTGCTCCATCCCCCATGCTGCGCACCCCCCATCGTGCTCCATCCCCCATGCTGCGCACCCCTCATCGTGCTCCATCCCCCATGCTGCGCACTCCCCATCATGCTACATCCCCCATGCTGCGCACCCCGCATCGTGCTACATCCCCCATGCTGCGCACCCCCATCGTGCTCCATCCCCCATGCTGCGCACTCCCCATCGTGCTCCATCCCCCATGCTGTGCACTCCCCATCGTGCTCCATCCTCCATGCTGCGTACTCCCCATCGTGCTCCATCCCCCATGCTGCGCACCCCCCATCGTGCTCCATCCCCCATGCTGCGCACCCCCCATCGTGCTCCATCCCCCATGCTGCACACTCCCCATCGTGCTCCATCCCCCATGCTGCGCACTCCCCATCGTGCTCACCCCCCATCGTGCTCCATCCCCCATGCTGCGCACCCCCCATCGTGCTCCATCCCCCATGCTGCGCACCCCCCATCGTGCTCCATCCCCCATGCTGCACACTCCCCATCGTGCTACATCCTCCATGCTGCGCACCCCCCATCGTGCTACATCCCCCATGCTGCGCACCCCATCGTGCTCCATCCCCCATGCTATAATAGTTCTCCTATTATACTCAGAGAGGAGTATAATAGGAGGACTATAATAGGAGGAGTAGTCCTGGGGGAAGAGGAGTATAATGCCGGCTCCCTGCACATGTGTACCGGGAGCCGGTGAACGCTGGTAACTATGATACACATCGAGTAACTAAGGGACCTTAGTTACCCGATGTGTATAATGGTTACCAGCGTTCACCGGCTCTGTCACGATCCCAGCAGCGCAATGTTATGTCTGGCGATGCGTGCGGAGGGCCGGGGCGAGCGGCCAATCCATGCGGAGAGCGGGGCCAGGCCGAGGCGAGCGACCAATCCGTGGGGGGGCGGGGCAAGGCCGCTGGGGAGCCGGTGTACACTGGTAACTATGATACACATCGGGTAACTAAGGGACCTTAGTTACCTGATGTGTATAATAGTTACCAGCGTTCACCGGCTCCGTCACGATCCCAGCAGCGCAAGGTTATGTCTGGCGATGCGTGCGGAGGGCCGGGGCGAGCGGTAAATCCGTGCGGGGGGGCGGGGCCAGGCCGAGGCGAGCGACCAATCCGTGGGGGGCGGGGCCAGGCCGAGCCAGCGGCCAATCAGACGGTTGTCACTGTAAGGACCCAATTTTGGAGCAAGACAGACAGACAGGCAGACAGACAGACAGACAGACAGACAGACAGATAGAATAAGGCAATTATATATATAGATTAACATTGACTCAGCAGCCCCTACCTTCATATTCCTGGGACTGTTTATATAGTAGGTCCATGGGGGGGTGGAGCCTAGCTGAGCGTGAGACGCGACATGATTGACAGGACGACTGGGTGACAGTTAGGGAGTTAACAGTCAGTCAATAAGGAGTGACAAGAAGAGACGAGAGTAAATTGATGACTGAAAGAAGGGCTAGAAATAACATAGGCCCGACGTCCTGAGCGAGGATACCCCAAAAGAAAAGAAAGACAGGAAAAGGGGTAACCCAGACAGAAACGGGACGCTTTAGGTCTGGCGAGAACCGGCTGAAGAGTTCAGGTCGACACCGGTATAACGGAACCGAGGAGGTTTGTCAGGTTTTTCCCCAAACCATTGACCATTAACCTGGGATCTTAAATAAGAGGAGTCCGGGTACCCATCAAGAGTCTGACTACGAACCCCAAGCTGAGTTCACGACGCTGTTGCGGGATAGATAAAGAAACCATGAAGCATCAGACCCCTGGGAAAACCAGTGACGAGACTGACGAGTGGGTTAAAGAGGGAGTCACAGAGCCCTCAGAGCAGGGACCGAGAAAGAGACAAAGAAAGGTTACCTCAGAGAGAGACTCGGTCATTAAATCTCCTCCGAAACTTGTGACCATTGGCCTTTTGGTAACCAAACTGTTTCTGCTGTGAACTGTGCAAAACAAACCAGATGCTAGTAAAAAGGACTTGTTTGAACTGATGTGGACTCGGTTTATCGTCTCTCCGCCGTTCGACATGACCCTGCGACATCAGAGAAGAAGGCAGCCATCACCGCTCGGTCGCTTCCCTCCTGGTCAGTGACCCGCCGCCCTAAGGTAAAATAGCTCCACCTGTGGGGAGCTGAGAGATCTTAAGCTGCCGTTATCATCGCCTCAGAGGTCGGCCGAGGGCAGCGCTGGTCTATCCTGCTTACCAGACACCACAGGTGGCGTCACGTATATCCCCAAAATCATTCCTGTACCCCATTCCACAGCCGCAGAGTGAGCGCCCAGGGCACGAACCCGGGACCGACCACCTGTGATAACCCCATCGAGAGTAAAGTATTCATAGTCCCGGCGCCAGAGTACCCCACTATCGAAAACGCTGATGGTCGACTCACATACATGTCTAGATCTCCAGGATTATGGATGACTATGAATGACCAAGCAGATTTGCTATCTCTAAGGTGGACTTTTATCTTCATTGTTGATAGATGCAACCACATATGGTGGAATTCGAGAGCAGAGACCAATAGCCTTAAAATGCTGGATCTGGCAAAACAAACCTTAGCCTATGTTTTCCAAAGTAATGGCCAATGTTGACCTTCTTTCCAAGAAACTTGATCATGACCATGTCTGAAAAGCAATGACCTCTGATGGGTGCAGTTGTGTAGAGCGTTGGATATCTATGGCACCTACTCTTACAGCAGGTCAAGAGTAGACCATGAAGGTGCATCACATACACATTAATTTTACTCTCCATAGAAGTCAATTGTAAGAAGTTCTCTTACCTAAGTTTTGTGTACCATTGCCAAGAACATAAAAAGAACCTGGTGTGAAAACCCTTCCTTAGTATATTTGTAGAGCGTCTAGGGGAGGCAGTAGTAGTCGTGCGTACAGGGGCTGCCAAGCCGCAGCAAAAAGCCATTTGGTAATGACTCGCCCACCCCAGGGCTATGGGACACCCGGTGCCGGACCGGACTAGTCCGGTGGTAGTCAGTGGTGGCTGGGCCCGGCTCCGTGGCCCTGGTGGGTGTCAGTTGAATATGTGGCTTGAATTAAAGTTTGTGTTCGTGACGCCACCTGTGGTATGCGGCTACTAAGCCGCCGCTGCTGTGTGAGGCCTCCGGGATGATGTTATGGCAGCAATGGTAGTACTGCTCCCCACAGGTGGAGCAATGCCCGGGGCACGGTTGGTGTTTGTGGAAGTCTATGGTGCTGCGTGACTAACACGGTGCAGGGCCGACCAGCAATGAAAGAAACAGGCACAAACAGTAGTCTCTTTACCTTTTCCTCTTTTACTCGGCAGAAACTTAGTCCAGGGAGACCGTCACAGATGGTAAAGATGATCCGGCCGGCCTGGAAGTGCCTGGGGTGATCTTTGGCCAGTTGAGTATGAGGCCTACTCCTTAATCTTTCTCTGCTGTGTTAGGACACTGCACTTTGGGTTTGCAATTGCCCTCTTGCTGCTGGGACTTGTTGTTCGTCCCCTTTTCTGTGTGGTAGACTGCGCAGGCCCTCTCTGGTGCTACTCTGCTGGAGTCTACACCGGGCCCTTGGGATGCAGCTGTACCTTCAGATTGCTTCTGGGACAGGGGGCTTACAGCTCTCCTGCCCTCCGGATTCAGCTACCAGGGATGGATTTTATGCCCTGGCAACTACAGACTCCGATGTCCGAGTCCCTGCTGTGCCTCTCTGCTCCCCTTGCTTCACTGGGCCAAGCTATCCCAGCTCTAGGCCCCAGTTTACAAGGCAGCACTACTCTGCGTCTGCACTCTTTCACTCCTGTCTCCAGACTAACCACCACTTCCTCCTTCCAGCCAGACTTAAGGAATGCTCCCTGAAGTTCCAGGTTCAGAGCTCCCCCTGCTGGCCGGAGGGAGAACTGTGTTGAGTGTTAACTTACTGGCCAATAGATCTCCCAATTACCTCCAGGCTCAGCATTAACCCTTTTGGGAGGGCAATGCTGTTGTGGCGACCAGGTCCTGGGGCGCCACACTCCCCCTTAGTTAAATTCAGTACTCCCGGACTGTAGAAACAAACATGACATGTTAGAACATTTCATCCCATTATGGGAGGCGCAAATACTTTAACGTTACAACCTTAAACATTACTATAAGAGTCCAGTGTGGCTCCCTGCCGGGTGTCCATTACACTGCTCCATGGGGGACCCGCCGCGTTCAAACCCCCAACGTAGGCTCTGGGCGTGCGTCAGAGCATTGATGACCCCACTCTATGCACGCCGGACGGGTTTTTCTTCAGGGGTGTTGAGCACACTGGTGCTAACTATGAACAATTTAGGTGTTGGCCACCCATAGTCCAGTGGCCCAATTGTCCATTTTCGCAATCAAAGAAAAAGAAAACATTTTGTACACAACATGACAGACATTTTGCATAACTATTTACATTCTAATAAGTACTCTTTCCCTTATACAGTTGACTCCCTATACCTTAGAGGGGGTTGTCCCCGAGTGCTGCGCTGGGACCTACGTAGCTCTGGTGTTTGCCCCTGACTACGTGGTGCGTCTTCTATCTCAGCACTACAGGTGGGCCTAACCCCCATAGGTAAGCGTGATGGTTGCCTTTGTGATCTAAGAGTCACCAAGGGTATGACAGGTTCACCACTGACAGGGGGTTGATCCTCCTGTTCCACTGCTGGCGTGTCATCTCGTGCTGGAGCGGACGATTCTTTAGGTGGATCCGGAACCTTTTCCGTTTCTGGCTCGACCAACTGCGGAAACGTCAAAACTGGTACCACTATGGCATTGTTTATTCGGGTCCAAGTTTTGGGGAACTTTCCAAGGATGGTTTGAATCATCTCCCCTTCTTTCTCTTGACTTTGGGGACTTCCTTGTACTCCTTCCATTTCTCTTTGGATTCTGCACCGTTCTGTATCCCAATCCTCTATTTCTTGAACCGCCTCAGGCGACACAGTCCCCATCTCAAAGTCTACAGGCAACTTGCCTGGTCTGGCTCGCATCAGGTAAGCGGGGCTGCAGTTGGTCGAATTCACTGGGATGTGGTTGTACAGGTCTACCAGATCTGGCAACTTTTCTGGCCATTGGTTCCTTTCCTCCAGCGGTAGGGTCTTCAGCATATCAATAACCACATGGTTCATTTTCTCGCACAGTCCATTGGTTTGGGGGTGGTACGGTGTGGTTCGGATTTTCTTACAACCGTACATGTTACAGAACTCTTGGAACACTTCAGCCTCGAATGCAGGACCCTGATCAGTCAGTACCCTTTCCGGATAGCCGTGAGGTCGGCAAAAGGATGCCTGGAACGCTCTAGCTGCTGTCCTGGCTGTCTGGTCCTTCACAGGCACTACTACCAGGAAACGAGAGTAATGGTCCACAATGGTGAGGGCGTACACATAGCCTGACCGGCTTGGTGTTAACTTCACGTGGTCCAGGGCCACCAACTCCAGGGGCTGCTTTGTGACAATTGGCTGCAAGGGAGACCTTTGGCTGGCATCGTCTTTCCGCCTCAGGTTACACGGGCCACAGTCTCGGCACC
Source organism: Anomaloglossus baeobatrachus (assembly GCF_048569485.1). Taxonomy (NCBI): domain Eukaryota; kingdom Metazoa; phylum Chordata; class Amphibia; order Anura; family Aromobatidae; genus Anomaloglossus; species Anomaloglossus baeobatrachus. The sequence goes on along the minus strand of NC_134353.1, from coordinate 925,207,781 downwards.
ACTTCTCGATCATCTTTCTCATGTGCACCCAATAGAACCGATCACGGAGTAGGGCCTCCAACTTCTTCCACCCGAAGTGTCCTGCGTTATCATGATACGCTGCTAGGACCATTGGAGCATCTCTCTGCGGAACCACTATCTGCCAGACAAGTTCATTTGTTCGATAGTTGACATATCTCTTGCAGAGCTTGCCTTGGTAGGTGAACAGTCGTCCCCTCTCCTTCCACAGCTGCTGGGCTTCCTCTGGAGCGTCTGGGCCAAGATGGGTCTCAGCTTGCGCTAGCTTCTCTTTGACCAATCGCACGGCCGGGTCACCGTTCTGTGTTTCTTCCCAATTATGGTGGAGTAAGGGGTTGACCGAGACCCCGTGCTGGCTTGAGCGCTTCACTCCCACAGCATGCTCACACTGGGACACACCTTGGTGATGGAAAGCCGGTAACTCTATCTCTTCGAGTTCATCCATGTCTTCTCCAGACTCGGGCAAGTGAGGCATTCTGGACAGCGCATCAGCATTGTTATTCTTCTTGCCAGCCCGATACTTGATGGTAAAGTCAAAGTTAGACAGCCGGGCCATCCATCGCTGTTCCATCGCACCTAACTTGGCTGTTGCCAGGTGTGTCAACGGATTGTTGTCCGTGAAGATGGTGAACTTGGCCGATGCCAGATAGTGCTTGAAGCGTTCAGTCACTGCCCAAACAATAGCGAGGAACTCCAGCTTGAAGGAACTGTAGTTTTCTGGATTCCTTTCTGTGGGCCGAAGCTTCCTACTGGCGTACGCTATCACCCTCTCTCTGCCTCCCTGTACCTGGGACAGAACTGCTCCCAGTCCCACGTTGCTGGCGTCTGTATACAGTACAAACGGTTGGCTGTAGTCAGGGTAGGCCAGAATTTCTTCTCCCGTGAGAGCCCCTTTCAGCCGGACAAAGGATGTTTCCAGTTGGCTGCTCCATTCAAATGGAGGGCTCTGCTTCTTAGCCTGCTTTGGCTGGCCCACCAGGAGATCTTGAAGGGGCGCTGCTATCTTGGTGAAACCATCAATGAACCTTCGGTAGTAGCCCACCAGTCCAAGGAACTGCCGCACCTCCTTCACTGTGGTGGGTCTTGGCCAGTCCTTGATTACAGTGACTTTCTCCGGATCAGGTGCCACACCTTCTGCGCTGACCACATGACCCAGGTACTGTACCTTTGGCTTCAAGAGGTGACATTTGGACGGCTTGATCTTCAGGCCATATTTCGACAAGGATTCAAACACTTCTGCTAAGTGCTTCAGGTGGTCCTCATAAGTCTTGGAGTAGACTATTACGTCATCCAGGTACAACAGCACGGTTTCAAAGTTGTGGTGGCCCAAGCAGCACTCCATCAACCTTTGGAATGTCCCTGGGGCGTTGCAGAGCCCGAATGGCATACAATTGAACTCACAGAGGCCCATTGGTGTCGTGAATGCAGTCTTCTCCTTGTCCGCCTCTGCCACGGGAACCTGCCAATACCCACTGGTGAGATCCAAGGTGGAGAAATAGTTAGCTGACTTTAAGGCTGTTAGTGACTCCTCTATTCTGGGCAGTGGATAAGCATCTTTATGTGTAATGCGGTTAATTTGCCTGTAATCTACACACATTCTCATTGTACCATCTTTTTTCTTTACGAGCACTAGTGGAGCTGCCCAGGGGCTACAACTATCTCTGATAACCCCAGCCTCCTTCATTTCCCGTAACATTTCCTTGGCACACTGATACTGTGCGGGGGGTACAGGGCGGTATCTCTCTTTAATGGGATGATGATCACCCGTGGGGATTTGATGTTTAACCCCTTTCACCTGCCCAAAATCTAGGGGGTGTTTGCTGAAGACCCGCTCGTACTCCTGTACCACCCGGTAAACCCCATGCTTTTGGTGCGAGGGGGTGGAGTCGGTGCCTACATGTAATTTTTGGCACCAGTCTTCCGGCTGCCCCTTGGAGCCATTGTCTTCCGCCTGGTCGGACGGGATCAAGGGTTCCACTGCTTTAATGGTATTGTTACTGACAGTGTACAGTTTTGCTACAGTGGCGTACCGGGGCAATTTGGCCTCCTCCTCCCCACAATTCAGGACACGGACGGGCACTCTCCCCTTGCGGACGTCCGCTACCCCTCTGGCTATCAGGACTCCAGGCCTACTGTCTGAATACACTGGTTCTACCAAGGCATGGTAATCCTGACCCTTGAGGCCTATTGCTGCCCGACACCATATCAACATTTCACTTCTTGGGGGTATTACAATGGGGAGGGGGTCACTTACCCTCACACTGCCAATTTCTCCTCCGGCTAGCTCTACTTGCTGCCTCCTCATCAGGGCTCTGATCTCCCTCTGTAGGACACGCTGCTGCCCGGAGCTGGCAGTTTCAGACGCCTGTTGCAACAAAATTATCACTTCGGCAATACAATTTTCTATCACATTTGTACCAAGGGTTAGCAGTGGGTCAGATTCTTTGCGATCTATATCTACAATTATCATCCCCTGACATGGCAATTCCACCCGCCCCACTTTAATGGTTACTTCTTTGTACCCAATTTGAGGTAAGGGCTGACCATTACTGGCCACAATCGTTAAATCATCATCTGGGCCATGGTCAATGTCTGAATCAGCCCAATATCTTTTGTACAGTTTGTGGGGGATGGTTGTTACCTGGGACCCCGTATCCAGGAGGGCATTCAAAGGGATCCCATCCAGCACAATGGGAAGGACCGGGCGTCCTCCCACATACTTGCTGCGGCTGGGGTTTGAGCCGGGCTTCCTCACACCTGGGGGTTGGCTCCTGGCCCCAGGCTCGGCCCGTTTAAAGGACAGCGTCGTGCAATGTGGCCCGCCTGGTTGCAGTGGCGGCAGATCGGTTGTCCTGTTGAATCATACCGGTCTGTGTCTCTGCCTCGGGTCGGCGGAATCCTCCTCTGTCGCATCCATGGGACGTCATCTGGGCTGGAGGCCAACTCGAGTCTTGCAGGCGATGGGGTCACTTGTAGAGACTGCACGGTCTTGGCCAGGGCAGCTACAGTCTTGGTCAGCTCCTGGACCTGCTGTCTGAGCTCTGCAGTGGGATCCTTATCCAGGGACTGCGCCTCAGCCCCTGCAGTGGCTCGTGTTGCAGGCACCACCCCGGGGTACGTGATAGCAAGAGGCCGGAGGGGTACTGGGTCATTCGGTGTAGATTCTCTCAGTACCCTGATGGCCTGGTCCTTAAACTTGGCAAAGTCCAGAGCAGGGTTCTGCAGGACCAGGATACGCAGCTAGGTCCTGTGGGCATCTGACAGGAGCCCCTCTATGAACTGCTCAGTTAGGAGTTTGTCTTCTTCACGTACACTCTCTGGGTCCACCTGTTTAACTGCTTTCAGGGCCTCCTGCAAGTTTAAGGCATAGTCCCTTATGCTGTCCGTGGCCCGTTGCTTGCACCCAAAGAATCTCATCTTTATCTCTGCTGCGGTGCGGGTGTCAAAAGTACTCTTTAGCTTGGCCAGTATCTGGGCTGCTGTCCCTTTATCTGTATCAGGCCAGGACTTCGCTTCACGCTGGGCTGCGCCGGCTAGCTGTCCCATTACTATGCCCACCTTCTGGCTCTCAGTCAGAGGATACACCCGGAACAAGCTGTGCAGGCTTTCTCTGAAGTCACTCAAGGTATGGGACTCCCCGGAGTACTGCGGCAGCCATTCTGCTCCTGGTATGTACGGCATGGTGATCGGCATTACCGGCGCTACAGTGGGGGCTGGGGCGACGGCGACTGGGACTACTTCGGCCGGTGCTGCGGCGCCCTGGGCGATGGCAGCCACCTGCTCTCCCTCGGAGTCGGACATCTTCCTCCCCCTTAGTGAACCTTACCAGGCTCCGTTCACTTTTCAAATTTTCTTCCGGGTCGCGCGGGGTTAACAGCGCTCTGCTCTGATGGCGCGCTCCCTTCGCGCTCTTTGTCAGGCACGCCCCCCTTCTTCCTGCGCTCGGCGCGGCTAATGGCGGCGGCAATTTACAACCAGTACACAGTCTTTTACACAGTTCTTCAGGCGCACAGTACCCGGTGTGACCGGGCACGAAATCCTGTTCGTGACGCCAAAGTTGACTCGCCCACCCCAGGGCTATGGGACACCCGGTGCCGGACCGGACTAGTCCGGTGGTAGTCAGTGGTGGCTGGGCCCGGCTCCGTGGCCCTGGTGGGTGTCAGTTGAATATGTGGCTTGAATTAAAGTTTGTGTTCGTGACGCCACCTGTGGTATGCGGCTACTAAGCCACCGCTGCTGTGTGAGGCCTCCGGGATGATGTTATGGCAGCAATGGTAGTACTGCTCCCCACAGGTGGAGCAATGCCCGGGGCACGGTTGGTGTTTGTGGAAGTCTATGGTGCTGCGTGACTAACACGGTGCAGGGCCGACCAGCAATGAAAGAAACAGGCACAAACAGTAGTCTCTTTACCTTTTCCTCTTTTACTCGGCAGAAACTTAGTCCAGGGAGACCGTCACAGATGGTAAAGATGATCCGGCCGGCCTGGAAGTGCCTGGGGTGATCTTTGGCCAGTTGAGTATGAGGCCTACTCCTTAATCTTTCTCTGCTGTGTTAGGACACTGCACTTTGGGTTTGCAATTGCCCTCTTGCTGCTGGGACTTGTTGTTCGTCCCCTTTTCTGTGTGGTAGACTGCGCAGGCCCTCTCTGGTGCTACTCTGCTGGAGTCTACACCGGGCCCTTGGGATGCAGCTGTACCTTCAGATTGCTTCTGGGACAGGGGGCTTACAGCTCTCCTGCCCTCCGGATTCAGCTACCAGGGATGGATTTTATGCCCTGGCAACTACAGACTCCGATGTCCGAGTCCCTGCTGTGCCTCTCTGCTCCCCTTGCTTCACTGGGCCAAGCTATCCCAGCTCTAGGCCCCAGTTTACAAGGCAGCACTACTCTGCGTCTGCACTCTTTCACTCCTGTCTCCAGACTAACCACCACTTCCTCCTTCCAGCCAGACTTAAGGAATGCTCCCTGAAGTTCCAGGTTCAGAGCTCCCCCTGCTGGCCGGAGGGAGAACTGTGTTGAGTGTTAACTTACTGGCCAATAGATCTCCCAATTACCTCCAGGCTCAGCATTAACCCTTTTGGGAGGGCAATGCTGTTGTGGCGACCAGGTCCTGGGGCGCCACACTAACCCCTTGTGTCCTGGTCGCCACTCCACTGCAAGGATGCTTTTGCCACAGTTCATTCTTCCGCTGAGATAATGAATCTGACACAGATGCACTTCTTTTAACCAGCGGAACTTTACTTGCATTCATCAAATGGGTACTTTCAGATCGCCATACACGGGCACCACTTCTGACCCTGTCGGGGTTCCTTCTAAGCTCCATTTCAATATACAATTTAACGGCCAACCCCTTTCCTGGCATCTGTGCTTCTTCGAATGGTACTAGGCCCCTTATTCCCCTGTCTGACGTCACACTGCAGTAGTCGATTCAAAAAGTCCTTTAGCCACTCTGTCCCACAGGAATTTAGCTTGCCCTATTGAAGAGGCTTATTACGACAGCATTCCTCAGCCCGTGCCTCTGGCCAGGCCCTACTCTCCACCTTTAAGAGCCCACTGACCTTCTGTCTCGCAGGGGATTTCCTTGGGTTTTCTAACCAGGAAAACAGATGCCACACCAATCGTCCGGACTCAACCCCTCCTCTGAGGACGCAGTTACAACAAGTCCTCTAATGAGCAAGACCCCACGTGTCCAGTGTCAAGGGTCAACCCTTAGGATCTTCTCAAGTCAAATGTTTTGGGCTTGTTATCTCTTTCCCCTACTGGGGAGTCTCCTGTCCTCCTTCTACATCCTACCCTATTTATACTCTCTCCCCCTCCTTTTATTTAACCCCTTCCTACCTAGGGGTGTCAGGAAAGCAGTAACTAACTGGCTCCCCTTGCCACCTAGTGGCCATTCACGAAAGTACACAGTGCAGACTAATACATTTAATAAACTTTCCTGTGTGCCAGTCACTTCTGCAGGGGTGGCAGAGCCTTGACCACCCCCCTTACATATCTACCATAAGTTGCAAATAAAGATCAATGCAGAAATTACCTGCAAATATGACCAGGCCATGACAGTACTGTGTGTTGCGGATTTTACAGCCTCGGAGTAAAATTTTATCATTATCAAGCCCTGAACTCAATCCTCTCCAGAATAAAGTACCAACAAACTTATCCAGACGATTATTTGGTTCCTCGCATTCAACCAGTCCTAGAAAAATAAAATTTAAATATATATAAGAAATAACCATTTATATATGCTTTTTAATAATAGAATATTTAGAAAAACATGAGGGGTGTACTCACTTTTTTTGGGATATACTGTATATCTATCTATCTATCTATATATATATATATACTAGAAGGTGGCCCGATTCTACGCATCGGGTATTCTAGAATTTACGTATTGTGTAGTTCATGTATGATTTTTGTTATATATATAGATGTTGTTGTGTGTAGTTACCAAGTGTTTGTGTAGGGGCTGTACATGTTCTGGGTGTTGTCTGGGTGTGATGGGGGGTGAGAGCAGTGTTGTATGTGTGTTGCGTTGTTTGTGGAGCGCTGTGTCTGTAGCGTTGTGTGTGTGTTGCGCGGTTTGTGTGTGTGTGGTGTGTTTTGGGGGGAGGTATGTTTTGTGCAATGTGTGTGTTGTGCGGTATGTGCGTATATTTATGTATGCCGCGGTGTTTGTGTGTTGTGTGTGTTTGTGGTTCCCAGTGTGTGTGTGTGTTGTGCAGTGCGCGTGTGTGTGTGTGTGTGTTGGGGGGAGGTGTGCACCTCCCATCATGCTCCATCCCCCATGCTGCGCACCCCCCATCGTGCTCCATCCGCCATACTACGCACTCCCCATCGTGCACCATCCGCTATGCTGCGCACTCCCAAACGTGCTCCATCCGCTATGCTGCGCACTCCCAAACGTGCTCCATCCGCCATGCTGCGCACTCCCAAACGTGCTCCATCCGCCATGCTGCACACTCCCAAACGTGCTCCATCCGCCATGCTGCTCACTCCCAAACGTGCTCCATCCGCCATGCTGCGCACTCCCAAACGTGGTCCATCCGCCATGCTGCGCACTCCCAAACGTGCTCCATCCGCCATACTGCGCACTCCCAAACGTGCTCCATCCGCCATGCTGCGCACTCCCAAACGTGCTCCATCCCCCATGCTGCGCGCTCCCCATCGTGCTCCATCCCCCATGCTGCGCACCCCCCATCGTGCTCCATCCCCCATGCTGCACCAGCATCAGCCTCTCTGCCCGCAGCATCAGCCTCTCTGCCCGCAGCATCAGCCTCTCTCCTCCCAGCATCAGCCTCTCTCCTCCCAGCATCAGCCTCTCTCCTCCCAGCATCAGCCTCTCTCCTCCCAGCATCAGCCTATCTCCTCCCAGCATCAGCCTTTTCTGTCCCTAGCATCAGCCTCTCTCCTCCCAGCCTACCCCAGCCTTAAGCTGGTGTCACACTAAGCGACAGCGACAACGACGTCGCTGTTACGTCACCATTTTCGGTGACGTAACAGCGACCTTGTAAGTCGCTGTTATGATCGCTGCTTAGCTGTCAAACACAGCAGAAGCAGCGATCATAACGTCGCTACATGTGCAGAGAGCAGGGAGCCGCGCTTAGCGCTGGCTCCTTGCTCTCCTAGGTACAGTACACATCGGGTTAATTAACCCGATGTGTGCTGCAGCTACATGTCACAGTGCAGAGAGCAAGGAGCCGCGCACACTGCTTAGCGCTGGCTCCTTGCTCTCCTAGCTACAGTATGCATCGGGTTAATTACCAGATGCATACTGCAGCCACATGTCACAGTGCAGGAGCCGGCACTGGCAGCAAGAGCGGAGGTCGGTAACCAGCGTAAACATCGGGTAACTAGGGAAAGGTCTTCCCTTGGTTACCCGATGTTTACGCTGGTTACAGCTTACCGCAGCTGCCAGTGCCGGCTCCTGATCGCTTCATTTCGTCGCTCTCTCGCTGTCACACACAGCGATGTGTGTGTCACAGCGGGAGAGTGACGACCAAAAAATGAAGCTGGACATTCAGCAACGACCGGCGACCTCACAGCAGGGGCCAGGACGTTGCTGGATGTCACACACAGCGACAGCGACGGGACGTCGCTGCAACGTCACAGAAAATGGTGACGTAGCAGCGACGTCGTTGTCGTCGTCGTTATGTGTGACACCAGCTTTAGCCTCCCCCAGCATCAGCCTCTCTTCTCTCAGCCTCCCCCTCCCAGCCTTCCCCAGGATCAGCCTCTCTCCTCCCAGCATCAGCCTCTCTCCTCCCAGCATCAGCCTCTCTCCTCCCAGCATCAGCCTCTCTCCTCCCAGCACTCCTCCCAGCATCAGCCTCTCTCCTCCCAGCATCAGCCTCTCTCTCCTCCAAGCATCAACCTCTCTCCTCCAAGCATCAGCCTCTCTCCTCCCAGCATCAGCCTTTTCTGTCCCCAGCATCAGCCTCTCTCCTCCCAGCCTACCCCAGCCTCAGCCTCCCCCAGCATCAGCCTCTCTTCTCTCAGCCTCCCCCTCCCAGCCTTCCCCAGGATCAGCCTCTCTCCTCCCAGCCTCCTCCAGCACGCTGTGCTCCTCTGCCGACACAGATCCGATCGCATACACACACACACACCCGATCGCATACACTCACACACACCCGATCGCATACACTCACACACACCCGATCGCATACACTCACACACACCCGATCGCATACACTCACGCACACAGACATTGACGATATTGCACATATGCGCTCACACTCACAACATCCGGAGATACCACATGCTTCTGGCCATGTGATCCTCCGGCAGGTCCTGGAAGTTCACTGCACAGTATCGCCGCCGAGAAGCAAGCGATATCCCAGGATGTTGTGAGTGTGTGGATGCGATGTGATGTGTGTGTGAGGTGTGTGTGAGAGTGAGTGTGATCTGATGTGTGTGTGTGTGCGTGCGTGTGTGTATGTTCCGCCGCTGCAGGACCTTGATGCGCTGGTAACTATGCTACCATGGTTACCAGCGTATCCCGTCCCCCGCTCGCACGGGAGCCCACACCAGCATACGGCGGCAACCCCAGCAATGCGAGGGTATGTGTCGGCTGGGTTGGCGGCGTACGCTGATGTGGGCTCCCGGGGGTACAGTACTCACCTGGGAGTCGTGGCTCCGTGTCAGTCGGTTCGGGGAATGCGTGCAGGGGGCGGGGCCAGAGCGAGCGTGCATTGCGTGAGGGGGGCGGGGCGTGGGCAAGTTGCCTGGGCGAGCAGCCAATCCGTGCGGGGGGGCGGGGCCATGGCAAGCCCAGCGGCCAATCAGCTTTGTGTCACCGTAAGGACACAATTTTGGAGCAAGACAGACAGACAGACAGACAGAATAAGGCAATTATATATATAGATGTATGTACAGTGCCTACAAGTAGTATTCAACCCCCTGCAGATTTAGCAGGTTTGATAAGATGCAAATAAGTTAGAGCCTGCAAACTTCAAACAAGAGCAGGATTTATTAACCGATGCATAAATCTTACAAACCAACAAGTTATGTTGCTCAGTTAAATTTTAATACATTTTCAACATAAAAGTGTGGGTCAATTATTATTCAACCCCTAGGTTTAATATTTTGTGGAATAACCCTTGTTTGCAATTACAGCTAATAATCGTCTTTTATAAGACCTGATCAGGCCGGCACAGGTCTCTGGAGTTATCTTGGCCCACTCCTCCATGCAGATCTTCTCCAAGTTATCTAGGTTCTTTGGGTGTCTCATGTGGACTTTAATTTTGAGCTCCTTCCACAAGTTTTCAATTGGGTTAAGGTCAGGAGACTGACTAGGCCACTGCAACGCCTTGATTTTTTCCCTCTTGAACCAGGCCTTGGTTTTCTTGGCTGTGTGCTTTGGATCGTTGTCTTGTTGGAAGATGAAATGACGACCCATCTTAAGATCCTTGATGGAGGAGCGGAGGTTCTTGGCCAAAATCTCCAGGTAGGCCGTGCTATCCATCTTCCCATGGATGCGGACCAGATGGCCAGGCCCCTTGGCTGAGAAACAGCCCCACAGCATGATGCTGCCACCACCATGCTTGACTGTAGGGATGGTATTCTTGGGGTCGTATGCAGTGCCATCCAGTCTCCAAACGTCACGTGTGTGGTTGGCACCAAAGATCTCGATCTTGGTCTCATCAGACCAGAGAACCTTGAACCAGTCTGTCTCAGAGTCCTCCAAGTGATCATGAGCAAACTGTAGACGAGCCTTGACATGACGCTTTGAAAGTAAAGGTACCTTAAGGGCTCGTCTGGAACGGAGACCATTGCGGTGGAGTACGTTACTTATGTTATTGACTGAAACCAATGTCCCCACTGCCATGAGATCTTCCCGGAGCTTCTTCCTTGTTGTCCTTGGGTTAGCCTTGACTCTTCAGACAAGCCTGGCCTCGGCACGGGAGGAAACTTTCAAAGGCTGTCCAGGCCGTGGAAGGCTAACAGTAGTTCCATAAGCCTTCCACTTCCGGATGATGCTCCCAACAGTGGAGACAGGTAGGCCCAACTCCTTGGAAAGGGTTTTGTACCCCTTGCCAGCCTTGTGACCCTCCACGATCTTGTCTCTGATGGCCTTGGAATGCTCCTTTGTCTTTCCCATGTTGACCAAGTATGAGTGCTGCTCACAAGTTTGGGGAGGGTCTTAATTAGTCAGAAAAGGCTGGAAAAAGAGATAATTAATCCAAACATGTGAAGCTCATTGTTCTTTGTGCCTGAAATACTTCTTAATACTTTAGGGGAACCAAACAGAATTCTGGTGGTTTGAGGGGTTGAATAATAAATGACCCTCTGAATAAACTTTTCACAATTTAAAAAAAAAAATAAAAAAAGAAATAACATTCTTTTTTGCTGCATTTCACACTTCCAGGCTGATCTACAGTCCAAATGTCACAATGCCAAGGTAATTCCGAATGTGTAAACCTGCTAAATCTGCAGGGGGTTGAATACTACTTGTAGGCACTGTATGTATGTATACACAAACACACACGCTATATCTTGCAAAAGTGAGTACACCCCATCACATTTTTCAAAATATTTTATATCTCTTCATGGGACTCTGATACAATATACACTGTCAGTGTGCAACTTGTATAACCGTGTAAATGTGGCATCCTTTAAATATCTCAACACCTAGCTATTAATGTCTAAACTGATGGCAACAGAAGTAAGTACACCCCTAAGTGAAAATGGCCAAATTGTGCTCAAAGTGTGAATATTTTTTGTGGCCACCATTATTTTCCAGCGCGGCCTTAACTTTCATGGGCATTGTTAAGCTGGTGGGTGTGTACTTACTGCGCCTGGGGCTGGACTTACCCTGGAGTAGCGGAAGTGTAGCGGGAAGTGTCCCAACATATCATTGTTTATGCCTGTGTATATATATATTATCCATCTATCCATATATATATTTTTATATATATATATATATATATATATATATATATATATATATATATATATATATACACATATATTAGCTGTACTTTACGGCTTCGCCCGGGTTAATAACTGCTGTTAACAAAATAAAATGTATTAACAAAAATGTATTGTGCACACAAACACCACAAAACAAATAGATAGAAATGTAATTATTAAATTGTTGCCTATATTACCCAATCAGAGCTCAGATTAATTAACTGTAGCAAAATAGAAGCTAAGCTGTGATTGGTTGCTATTGGTAGCCTGATAAATCTCCAGGCAACAGAAAGCCCTCCCCCTGACAGTATATATTAGCTCACACTTACACATATAGACAGGTCATGTGACTGACAGCTGCCGTATTTCCTATGTGGTACATTTATTGTTCTTGTAGTTTGGCTGCTTATTAATCAGATTTTTATTTTTGGAGGATAATCCCAGACTTGTGTGTGTTTAGGGCGATTATGTGGCGAGGTTGGTGTATGTGTGGTGAGATGTGTGCTGAGGGTGGTATATGTGTTCGAGCACGTGGTAGTGCGTGGTGCATTGTGTGTGTGCGTGTTCATATCCCCGAGTGTGGTGAGTATCCCATGTCGGGGCCCCACCTTAGCAACTGTACGGTACATACTCTTTGGCGCCATCGCTCTCATTCTTTAAGTCCCCCTTGTTCACATCTGGAGCTGTCAATTTGCCTCCAACACTTTTCGTTTCACTTTTTCCCCATTATGTAGATAGGGGCAAAATTGATTGGTAAATTGGAACACGCGGGGTTAAAATTTCGCCTCACAACATAGCACCCAGCGCTGCCCGGGATAGTAACTGTCTCTCTGTTTCTCTCCCATTCTCTGTCTGTCTCCCCCTCTGTATATATCTCTCTGTCTCTCTCTGTCTGTCTCTTTCCCTGTCTGTCTCTTTCCCTCTCGTTCCCTGTCTGTCTCTTTCCCTGTCAATCTGTCTCTTTGTCTGTGTCTGTCTCTTAACCTGTCTCTCTTTCCCTCTTTCCCAAGTCTGTCTCTTTCCCTCTCTTTCCCTGTGTGTCTCTTTCCCTGTGTGTCTCTTTCCCTCTTTCCCAAGTCTGTCTCTTTCCCTCTCTTTCCCTGTGTGTCTCTTTCCCTGTGTGTCTCTTTCCCTGTCTGTCTCTTTCCCTCTCTTTCCCTGTCTGTCTGTTTCCCTGTCTGTCTCTTTCCCTCTCTTTCCCTGTCTGTCTCTTTCCCTCTCTTTCCCTGTCTGTCTGTTTCCCTGTGTCTATCTCTGTCTCTTTGTCTGTGTCTGCCTCTTTCCCTGGATGCATTGTGACACACCAACATTCCATATAAGGGCGTGGCTGCGCATTCTTCTGAAGTTCTGGCTGCACTGTGGCTCCCAGCTCCATTCGCTTTAATGGAGTCAGGTTTTTTGTCGAATAACTGTAAAGCGTGGGGTTGCAATTTCCCCTCGAAACATAGCCTATGACGCTCTCGGGGTCCAGACGTGTGAGTGTGCAAAATTATGTGGCTGTAGCTGCGACGGTGCTGATGCCAATCCCGGACATACATACACACACACATACACACACACATACACACATTCAGCTTTATATATATTATCCATATATATATATATATATATATGTATATATATATATATATATAGTAAGCGACTACTACTGAGTATTCACTAGAGCCTCTGGTGGTGAGGATAGGTTGAGCCATGGGTAGTCGCAGGTACCACTTGCAGGTCAGTCCCCGGGACTGAAGCAGCTGACCGACAGGTCAAGACAGGTGTACAAGGTACAGGGGGTGAAGGAGGGGACTGAGTCAGACAGTCCGAGATCAGGGCAGACAGCAAAGTTCAGTATTCGTAGCTGAGGTGAGGAGCAGAGAGGATAAGATAAGTGAGTAAGCAGACCAGGTCAGAAAACGGAAGAGATAATGGAGGAAGCACCTTGCAGGAATCTTGCCTGGAATGGAACTAGAATCTAGATCAGGCAAAGCGTGATGGGAGAAGCTGCCTCATAAACCCCCCGCTACTTAGTAATAGGTCAGGTAACTAAAACTCTGCTGAACACAGTGGGGTGAAACACCTGCAGGAACTGGCTGCACATCCCTATGGCCAGGTAGAACTCACCAGCAACAGGAGGATGCAGCACTGTCATAAGGCCACAGAAGGAAGCTCAGAGAGACTAACCAAGACTGGGTAGAGCAGAGCAGTGAGCGCAGTGAGTAGAGCGGAGTTTACCACCTGTGCCTAACAGCCATGGAATTCAGAGCTTCACAGGAGCTGCTGGATCCTCTTCCATCCTCCACGATGACATCACAGAGCTAATGGATGATAGAGACCTTGTGCTCTTTCACCTTCGGTTTGAAGAGGACCCACAGATGCTCCATAGAGTTTAGGTCTGGAGACACTTGACCAGTCTAGCATCTTTACCCTCAGTATCTTTAGCAAGGCAGTGGTGGTCTTAAAGGTGTTTGAAGTTGTTATCATGTTGGAATATGAAGGGAAGGCATCATGTTCTGCTTCAGTATGTCATAGTACATGTTGACATTAATTGTTCCTTCAATAAACTGGAGCTCCCCACAGCCGGCAGCCTCAAACCATGACCCTCCACCACAATGCCTGACTGTAGGCAGGACACACTTGTCTATCTACTCCTCACCTGGTTGCCACCACACAAGCTTTACACCATCTGAACCAGATAAGTTTATCTTGGTCTCATTAGACAACAGGACAGTTCTAGTAATCAAAGCCCTTATGCAGGCGTCACACGGTACGATATATCTGGTGATATGTCATCAGGATCACGTTGTTAATGACGCACATCCGGCATCGTTAGAGACTGTCGTACCGTGTGACACCTCCGAACGACTGTGAACGATCAAAAATACTCACCTTATCGTTGCTCGTTGACACGTCGTTCATTTTCATAATCTCGTTCCTTCTTCTGCGCGCCGGTTGCTCGTCACTCCTGGGGCAGCACACATCGCTCCGTGTGACACCCCGGGAGCGACGAACACAGCTTTCCTGCATCCCGCCGGCAACGCGTAAGGAAGGAGGTGGGCGGGATGTTTACGTCCCGCTCATCTCCTCCCCTCCGCTTCTATTGGCCGGCTGCCGTGTGACGTCGCTGTGACGCCTTCAGGAACAGGATATTCGCCGCCCACAGTGTGGTCGCCTGGGAGGTAAGTACGTGTGACAGGGGGTTAACGACTTTGTGCGCCACGGACAACTAATTGCCCGTGACGCACAAACGACGGGGACTGCTGCTTGTCTTCTGCAAATTGTTTGTGGCTTTCTTGTGTATCATCTTTAAAAGAGGCTTCCTTCTGGGATGACAACCATGTAGACATTATTGGCTGTGTGTGGAATTATTTAGAGGACACTCCAAATTTACACTGTTATATAAGCTGCACACTGACAACATTGTATGAAAGCATCATATCTTCAGTGTTGAAAGTTATAATAAAAAATGTACATGATATGCTGTACACACACACACACACACACACACACACACACATATATTATATATACAGTATATCTCTTTCATACACAACTCAGTGAAATACGAACAAGACTATGACAACCTCACCGTCAAATTCTGAAAGCCCCTGCTCTTCTTGGAGAAATGTATCTGTTACTTCAAGGGACATCTTGAACTTCAAGTTTGTTTCACTAAAAACAAAATCATAAAATAAAAAATATGATAAAGAGAGTTTTAACAAACCAATTACCTTTATATAATAAAGTACACTGAAAGTATTTCAATCACTGTGTACATACATTACATTACTAATCCTGAGTTATATCCTGTATTATACTCCAGAGCTGCACTCACTATTCTGCTGGAGCAGTCACTGTGTACATGTGTCGCCCTGGGCAAGCCAGGGGACACAGGTCACACACCACCACACCCTACATCCCAGGTAGGCACATCTAAGCTGAACCAAAAATCCTTGTTGCCTTCCTCCAGAGGCTGATGATTCACACCAGGGGGTGGGCCAGGCGGTTGGCTCCGCCCACCAAGGAGATCACAGCTCTGGAGGCGGGAGAAACCAGTGAGTCGAGAGTTGGAGTCAGCTCAGGGAAGAGCTTGAGAGTGGAGTCTAGTCAGGGAGGAGGAAGTGGAAGGAGTGGAGGAGTAGCCCAGACAGGGCTAAAGTAAACAGCAAGTGAAAGTAAGGAAAGTAAAGGAGAAACGGAGGAAAGCAAGAGTGGTGACAGAGAGAGAAAAAAGCCTGAAGAGTCCAGCTAAGTGCAGGGCAGGTCAGCAAGGTCAGCAACGGCGGTGACTGTCTGGAGGGGGACCGTTTGGAAGTTCCTGGAAAGACCCCGTAGGCTGTGTGCCCGGTGGTCTGGAGCAGTGTTCCGAAGGACAGTCAGCACCAGGGCAGGGGCCTCTCGGACCCCGGCAAGGCTTGGAGTCGCCGTAAATTGCCGAATCCGTCAGTGAAGGGGACGTAGATCCCCCAACAACCAAGACCCGAGTGAAGGCAACAGCCCAACCTGTACAACAGAGACACCGCCACCCGCCAAGGCACCAGTTTCTGAGGGCCAGCGCCTGCGGGCAAAGAGTAGAGCTCCCCCGGTCCAGCTTGAAGCCGGGGAGCGGGTTACCGGTGGGGACCCATCGCAACCAATTAGTACACAAGGTGCAAGGAAGAGGGACATCACCGTCACCTACTGGGAGAGCAATTGCAGCCGTCCGTGGGACCGTCTTACCAGCCGTTTGGTTTACCGTACAAACTGTGTCAACGTCTCAGGCTGAGTGAGTACCACAGTGCCGCAAGGCACAGCGCTGCCCCCGCGTCCCTGCGCCCCACCAGGCCCTGCACCTCCCAAACCGTCACCGGGCCCCGGGATCACCGACCCCTACCCACGGAGGGGCAACACAACACCTGGCTGCTCCGCATCACCATCCCCGGGACCCCCGTATTGAGCAGCGGTGGTGAAA
This sequence comes from Anomaloglossus baeobatrachus, assembly GCF_048569485.1. NCBI lineage: Eukaryota > Metazoa > Chordata > Amphibia > Anura > Aromobatidae > Anomaloglossus > Anomaloglossus baeobatrachus. The sequence goes on along the minus strand of NC_134353.1, from coordinate 925,191,423 downwards.
TCACCACAACCGTGGGTGGCGTCACGGACTATAAACAATCCCCACACCCAACAAACCCCTTTCACTCACGGGCGAGGAGTGCCGCTCGAGAAACCCCCGGGATCCGGCCTACAGCTCGAGCCACCACTGAGCAGCGGCCGCCGGACCCGAGCAGAAGGGGTGAGCGTAGTGTGCTGACACCCTCCTCCCCGCCCGCGACAACTTGGCGTCACGAACAGGATCTTACCGCTCTGCCGTCTGGTAGAGGTGCGCCTTGTTACCGCCGGAGGTATCCGGCAGAAAAATTTCAGAAGTCGCCATCTTTGGCGCGAAAAGTTCCCGCTCGAGCGTCTTCTCGAGCAGTAGAGGCGCGAAGGCAAATGTCGCGGGCGGGGAGGAGGGTGTCAGCACACCGCGCTCACCCCTTCTGCTCGGGTCCGGCGGCTGCTCAGTGGTGGCTCGAGCCGTGGGCCGGATCCCGGGGGTTTCTTGAGCGGCGCTCCTCGCCCGTGAGTGAAAGGGGTGTTTGGGGTGTTGGGATAATGTCCGTGACGCCACCCACGGTTGTGGTGATTGAGTGTACACCACCGCTGCTCTATGTGGGGGTCCCGGGGATGGTGAGGCGGAGCAGCCAGTTGTTGCGTTGTCCCTCCGTGGGTAGGGGTTGGTGATCCCGGGGCCCAGTGGGGTGCAGGGGCGCAGGGGCAGCGCTGTGCCTTGCGGCACGAAGGTACTCACTCAGCCAGTAAACACGACACAGTTCTCGGTAAACAAACGGCTGGTTGGACGGGTCCCTCGGACGGTTCACGGTGCTGCGGTTCCCTGCAGTTAGCGGTGACGGTCTCTTCCCTGCACCTTTGAAATGTTTGTTTGGTAGCGATGGATTCCCACCGGTTACCCGCTCCCCGACTGCAATCTGGGCCGGAGGAGCTCCACACTTTGCCCGCAGGCGCCGGCCCTGGGAAACTGGTGCCTTGGCGGTGGCGGTGTTTCCACGTTGTGGTTGGGCCTTTGCCGTCAATCAGGACTTGCTTGTTGGGAGATCTACGTCCCCTTCACTAACGGATTTAGCAATTTACAGCGACTCCAAGCCTTGCTGGGATCCGAAAAGCCCCTGCTCTGGTGCTGACTGCCCTTTGTATCCGCTCACTCCGGGCACACAGCCAACGGGGTCCTTCCAGTAACGTCCAGACAGTCCCACTGCAGACCTTCACCGCCGTCTGCTGACCTTGCTGACTCCGTCTGGGCACACAGCCACAGACCAACTTCAGGCTTTCTGTCACTTCACTGCTGTTTCACTTCACTCTAGCTCCCTCCTGAGCTACACTCCGTTGTTTTCTCCTTCCACTTCCTCCTCCTTTCTCTCTCTCCCCTTAACTGCGTTGTTTACACTTGCCCTCCCTGGGCTCAACTGCCTGGAACTTCCTGCCTCCAGAGCTGTGGCCTCCTAGGTGGGCGGACACCAACCGCCTGGCTCCACCCCCTGGTGTGGACACCAGCCTCTGGAGGAAGGCAACAAGGATTTGTAGGTTATCTGGTGTACCTGCAGGGAATGTGGGGTGTGTGTGTGTTGTTGTAATCTGTGACCCCTGGCTTGCCCAGGGCGTCACATTCCCCCTTAGCAAAACGCAGACCGTCCTCGGGCTGCCCGTCCAACACCGGTTTTATTTTCCTTTTTGTTTTCTGTAAAGTAAAAGGTATAACATAATACAGTAGAATACATTTTTAATAATAACTCTTCCCAAACGGGAGGCACATCACTTTAACGTTGCAACGGTGTACGGTTACGGTTTCCGCTCTCTCCCACCCAAGTAACCTGGCCCTGATGCTGCCCCTAAAACCCAGGCAGCACCCCTTGACCCACAGTCCAGCACACGGTACCCGAGCGGGATCTGTCCTTGCCCTCCAGAGGGTAGCCACCGGTTCTTTTGGTAGCTGGGCCCCAGCCTGCTCTGCTCAGGGCCCTCCCTCCAACCTGCCTCTCCGGAGGCGGCCTGCGGAAAACGGTAACGGTACCCAACATATTTACAAGCCACTAACGTTTGTGGTTGCCCTGCAAGTTCACGGGCTTGTCCATGGATAGTTCCCATGCATTTTTAAACGGTCCCCACGGGGACAACGGTGCCGGCTCCAGCCGGTTGCAAATCAACGAACAAATCAGGTGACTTCTTCGGTAATTTTCATTTATCATCTTTTCCAAACAATCAAACAAACAACCATACGGTACATTCCCTGACCCCTTTTATCACAAAACGGTCTCCCTGTACCTAAGTGGGGGTCTACCTAGGTTGGAACGGGTGGACCTTCCTGGCCCGGTGTCAGTGGTGCTGGGCAGTGGGGTAGAGGGAACAACTGGTTCCACCTCCCGGCTTACGTGTGGGGCAGGTGGAGGCATAGGGGAGCTGGGCATAGGTTCATCCCTGGGTACTGGCATTGGTTCTGGCTCACGGTTGACCACTTCCACTACTCCTTCATCCACGGGCTGTGGGAACAGTATCACTGGAAGTATCACCGCGCCGTTCTGCATAGGCCAGTTTGCGGGGAAGTCACCCATCACCGTGTGGATCACCTCTTTTTCCTTTTCCGCTGAGGAGGAGCTGGTACCTCCGGCATGGTCCTCAAGGCTGGTGGGCACCTTTTCAAATGGTCCCGCGAAACCGTGGCCAAAGTGCCCCCTTGGTCGCGACTGATCTGGTAAGTCTTGCCATTTTCCCATCCGGTGGGCTGGATGACGTAGGGGGTTTGTTCCCATTGATCATCCAACTTGTGGGTTTTTCTCTTCCGCTTCAACACCACATCTCCCGGCTGGAAAGGCCCGGCAGCCGCTCTCTGATTGAACTGTCGCTCCTGCTGTTTTCGACTCTGACCCAGGTTCTTCTCCACATACTCCTGAATCTGTCGGTACTGCACCCTCCGCCGGGCATCCCATTCAGCCGTTGCGGGGAGCGTCTCTGGGGCTTCCAATCCCATTTCCAAGTCCACTGGCAGCCGGCCAGGCCGAGCTCTCATCAGATACGCTGGGGTGCACTTTGTCGAGCTGGACGGGATATTATTGTACATATCGACCAAGTCAGGCAGCTTCTCCGGCCACAGGTTCCGTTCCTCTAGTGGCAATGTCTTGAGGAGACCCAGGACTAGATGGTTCATCTTCTCACACATACCGTTGGTCTGGGCATGGTAAGGAGTGGTCCGGATCTTCTTGCAACCATACAGCTGACAAAACTCCTGGAATACCTCCGCTTCAAAGGCTGGACCTTGGTCGGTGAGCACCTTCTCAGGGTATCCATGGGGTCGACAGAAGTACGCCTGGAACGCCCTTGCAGCGGTACGGCCGGTTAAGTCCTTGACCGGGACAACCACCATGAACCGAGAATAGTGGTCCACTATGGTCAAAGCGTAGGTGTACCCACTTCGGCTGGGGGTGAGCTTCACATGGTCCAAGGCGACCAGCTCCAACGGTTGGTGTGTAACGGTGGGATGCAGGGGGGCCTTCTGGCTAGCTTCATCCTTCCTCCTCAACGTACAAGGACCACACTCCCGACACCAGGCTTCTACCGATTCCCGCATCCCACTCCAATAGAACCGCTCTCTTAACAGCATCTCCAGCTTCTTCCACCCGAAGTGGCCGGCGCCATCATGGTACGCCTGCAGAACGGTGGGTACATCAGCCTGGGGAATAACCAGCTGGCGGGTCTTCTCGTGGGTTTTCGGGTTAATCAGCTCCCGGTACAGCCTCCCCTGATGCAGGTTCAGTCGGGCCCGTTCTTTCCACAAGCGTTGGGCCTCCGCTGGGGCGGCAGGGTCCATCCCAGCGGCGCCTTGCTCTACCAGGTTCTTGACCAAGCGGACCGCAGGCGCCTGATTTTGAGCTTCTTGCCACTTCTGACTAGGTAGCGGATCCAGATTCACCCGTTGCTGATGGGCATGGATCTTCTCACCTGACGGCCGGTGGAATGCAGGCAACTCGATCTCCTCGAGGTCATCATCTTTGCACTCACCTTCTGACAAGTGGGGCATTCGAGAGAGGGCATCAGCATTGATGTTGACACGACCGGCCCTATATTTGATGGTGAAGTCGTAGTTGGCTAGTCTGGCTACCCACCGTTGTTCTAATGCACCCAGTTTGGCCGTGTCCAGATGGGTCAACGGGTTGTTATCCGTAAAAGCGGTGAACTTTGCAGCGGCCAGGTAGTGGCGGAACCGCTCGGTGATAGCCCACACCAGTGCCAGGAGCTCTAGCTTGAAAGAGCTATAGTTCTCCGGATTCCTCTCGGTCGGCCGGAGTTTTCGACTAGCATAGGCAATCACTTTCTCTTTGCCTTCCTGGACCTGGGATAGGACTGCCCCCAAACCCACATTGCTGGCATCAGTGTGGAGAATGAATGGGCAGCTGTAGTCCGGATACGCCAGGACCTCTTCTCCGGTCAACGCCTCCTTCAGCTGACGGAAGGACTCCTCATGCCTGTCCTCCCACACCAGTGGGGCTGGTCGCCCCCCTTTGGTCTGTCCCACGAGGAGGTCTTGCATGGAGGCAGCCATCTTCGTGTACCCCTTGATGAAGCGCCGGTAGTACCCTACCAGACCCAGGAACTGCCTTACTTCTCTCACTGTAGTTGGTCTCGGCCAGCTCTGGATGGCAGTGATCTTCTCAGGGTCGGGAGCGACTCCATCCGCACTCACCACATGCCCGAGATACTGCACCCTGGGCTTCAGCAGGTGACATTTAGAGAGCTTCAATTTCATCCCGTACTTGGCAAGGGACGCGAACACCTCGGCCAGGTGCTCCAGATGGGCTTCATACGTCTGGGAATAAACAATCACATCATCCAAATACAACAGGACGGTCTCGAAGTTTAAATGTCCCAAACAGCACTCCATCAGCCGTTGGAAGGTCCCAGGGGCATTGCACAGCCCAAACGGCATGCTATTGAATTCGCAAAGCCCCATCGGGGTGGTGAAGGCGGTCTTCTCCCGGTCTTCTGGGGCCACGGCCACTTGCCAGTATCCACTGGTGAGGTCCAGGGTAGAGAAATAATTTGCCGTCCGCAGCGCGGCCAACGATTCTTCAATACGGGGCAGTGGGTAGGCATCTTTGTGGGTTATCTGATTAATCTTCCGGTAGTCCACACACATCCGCATGGTACCATCCTTCTTCTTGACCAGTACCAACGGAGCGGCCCAGGGACTACAGCTATCCCGAATGACCCCTGCCTCCTTCATATTCCTCAACATATCTTTAGCACACTGGTAATGTGCAGGGGGAATAGGCCGGTACCTCTCTTTGATAGGGGGGTGTTCACCAGTGGGGATGTGATGTTGGACCCCTTTGATCTGCCCGAAGTCTAGTGGGTGCTTACTGAATACCTGTTCATATTCCTGTACCACCCTGTGTACCCCCGCTTTGTGATGTGTAGGGGTATCGTCAGTGCCCACATGTAGCTGTTGGTGCCACTCCTTCACCCCCCCCTGCGGTGGGGAAGTGCTGGTAGCAGGTGGGGAGACGGAGGGACTGGTTTCATGAATGGTGTGAGGATCTAGGGTGAGTAGTTTGGCGATGGTGGCATACCGGGGGAGCCTAACCTCTTCCTCCCCACAATTCAACACCCTCACGGGCACCCTCCCCTTTTTCACGTCTACCACCCCTCGGGCGGCTACTACGGTGGGCCAGTGCTCGGAGGGGATGGGCTCCATCATGGCAGGGTAGTCACGCCCCTGAGGCCCTACGGCTGCCCTACACCAAATCATCATCTCACTCCTGGGGGGCACAAGCAACGGGGCCGCATCCATCACTCTCACGCCACCAATCTCTCCTCCTGTTGAATTTACATGCTGGCGGTACATCAAGGCACGAATCTCACGCTGCACAGCTCTCTGTCGGCTCCCTGCCGCCGTGGCGGCCAGCTGCTGCAATAGGGCCAACACATCACCCATACAGTGCTCCATCACATTGGTTCCCAGCACTATCTTCGGGTTATGATCACTGGGCTCATTCATGATCACAATCATACCCTGGTGTTGCAGTTCAGCCTGTCCCACTGTCATGGCCACCTGCTTATACCCCACTTGGGTCAACGGGAGTCCATTGGCAGCAATCAGCGTGATACTAGTGTCTGGGGGTGCCAGCTCGTCCGTCCCCCAATACCGCTGGTACAATGTGTATGGTATGGTGGTTACCTGAGATCCAGTGTCCAAGAGAGCCATCACCGGTATACCGTCCACCACCACGGGAATGATGGGTCGAGCTCCGACATACCGATCCCTCCAGTCCGAGGGGCCACGGGGTTCTACTCCTGAGGGTTGGCCCGGGGCCCCAGGGGTTGCTCGTTTAACGGGCACTCTCGATAGTAATGCCCCGGCTTTCGGCACTTGTAGCAGATTGGAGGCCTGCTCCGCGGGGGATTAGCACCTTTCCGCTGCATCCAGGGCACATCTGCAGGACTGTCAGCAAGCTGTATCTGTGCTGGAGGCTGAGATCTGGTCAGAGGTTGTAGTGCAGCAAGGATTTTGGCAAGATCTCCGTCC